>NC_069500.1:760933909-761063909 GCF_027579735.1 Bombina bombina
GTTAACGCCCAAAAAGACAAAGGCATACCCGCAGGACCAGTCGAACGGAGCCCTATCTTTCAAAAACTGGGAAAGATCTCAAACAAATGACAATCAGGAGATTACTTCATCCCCACATGTCTAATGAGGTGCACCATTTCAATTAGCAGACTGAAAATTCCTGTATCTGGTAACGATAGGGTCATTCAATAACTGAAAAACATGTCTGAGCAATACATGAAAGCGCGCAATCCTGTAACGAAAGGCACAACACTCAGGGACAGTTACACCCGCGGGGAACTGTAGAGGCCCTACCCAAGGCGGAAGGCCCGGGACAATAGGGCACGAGCACATTCTCAGACGAACAATCGCCAACATTATGTACTGCAACCTCCGGGGGGAGGGGGGGGGGGGAACACGCCACCCTGCATGGAGGAATCAGAAACTGGGTTACCCGCATGCGTAGAAGTATGAATTGGTAGGGAACTCGCCTCTGAGGACAGGACCCCCGAGGCGAATGGCTCAGCAGTCCATTGATTCCCCGAGCCTGAGGAACCAGGCACTCTGAAATGGCATACGGAACAAAACTGGTTGACATGTGTCAACGAGGCCAATCCAGATTCGTCACCGGACACAGAATCTGAATCCAAAATAGTCTCGGTATCAGAATCCTCCGTAACAGAATCTAAAACGAGCACAGTCTCAGCATCAGAATCCTCCATAACTGGATAGAGGAAATATCAATATGGACTAAAGTATGAAAACAAAAACGGCACCCGACACCCACAATGGCTGGGGCACTCACCACCTCCTATGACCAGACCCCTGCGGACTAGAATATCTCCTTCGCCACACAGTCGGGAATGCGGAAATGGGGAAGGGAACGACGGCCGAGTACAAGGTGAACCGAATAGTGCAAAAAAGTGCGCCCAACCAAAAGGCTGCGTCACTTCCAAAGGCCTCAAAGTTCCAACCACGAGCCCATAAACATCACACATAAGCAGGTTGAATCACATAAACATGAATATTAACCCCCCTGTTCAATAACCCCCGATTCCAAGATACTAACAGAGACTCACTGAGACCCTTATGTCATATAGTTAGACCCGCAAAGGTGTGTAACCTCTCGGGAAAACATTCACATTACAGTACATTGACTATAAAGTAAAATGAAACGATCTTACCGGAATCTACGCCGTGGAACAGGAACACCGCCTTTCAAGTGTGACGAATAGTGGCATCGTCTCCGCCATGGACTTGAGAGAAGAAAGCAGGCAGCGGAGCGAAGTTAGACAACGCCGATTGCTTGAGGAGCTGTTAATATGAGTCAGGATGGTTTTGCAGAAAGACTCTCCCTGCATCTCCGAAATCTAACTTTCATCCAAGCCCTCACTGAGAGACTGACAGGACTACTTAAAACTCCTGCCCTCCATAAGAGACAAAAAACAAACATTAAAAAATTCTGACACGTCTCTGCCAACCTCCTGGGACGAAAGGCAAAGAATGACTGGGGGATGAGGGGAGTGGGAGAAGTATTTATGCCTTTGGTTGGGGTGTATTTGCCTCCTCCTGGTGGCCAGGTTCTTATTTCCCAAAAGTAACGAATGCAGCTGTGGACTCTTTCCATTTAAGAAGAAAAACTGAGCATGTATAAAACCGGGCAATGGAAACAGTTTAAACATCTTATTAGATATTACAAACTGCTTTTCAGTCCTGGCAAAGGTAGACAAATACACTGACTTAATAGCCTCAGATACAGGAAAGGAACATCAGATTCTGGTTTAGGCTTGAACCAGTCTGAGGAAACTTGAGGCTGCTCATACTCTATACTCCCAGAGTGTCTTTAATCACCCAAGGCAGCAGGTTTAAAGGAAATTCCTCCCTCAGAAAAGACATATGAAATTTGAAAGCATTCAGCAGAATCATCAGGTACTGAATTTGTGGCAAAGCAACCACCATAGATTTTTCCAATACATACGCTGCACAATTTCTTATCTTGCCAACAAAGATTAGTACGTAATTAACAAGTGTGTTTTGTAGAAGGATTAGTACATAATTAACAAGTGAACTTGGGCTCAGGGCTAAAACAAAGTAGGCCCTTAGTAAAAAAAAAAAAATATATAGAAATGTGCAGATATAAGATATAAGTCACATACCTTGGTAATATGTCAGAAGCTTCCAAGGCTGTTGCAAGCTTAAAGTGATGGTAAATCCTAGCCTCTCTCAAACGCTAGGATTTACCATTGGAACAAATAAAGGGGACTGCCTTTGCAGCTCAGAACGGCGATCGCTTGGAACAAATAAAAGAGCTTTCAGCATGAAGTATTTTATACATAATTAATGAAAGTCCCCTTTATTTGTTCCAATGGTAAATCCAAGCGGTTCAGAAATGCTAGGATTTACCATCACTTTAAAGGGACACTGAACCCAAATTTTTTATTTTGCGATTCAGACAGAGCATGCAATTTTAAGCAACTTTCTAATTGACTCCTATTATCAATTATTCTTAGTTCTCTTGCTATCTTTATTTGAAAAAGAAGGCATCTAAGCTTTTTTCTTCGTTCAGACCTCTGGACAACACTTTTTTATTGATGGATGAATCTATCCACCGATCAGCAAGGACAACCCAGGTTGTTCACCAAAAATGGGCCGGCATCTAAACTTACATTCTTGCATTTCAAATAAAGATACCAAGAGAATAAAGTAAATTTGATAATAGGAGTAAATTAGAAAGTTGCTTAAAATTTCATGCTCTATCTGAATCACATAAGAATTTTTTTGGGTTCAGTGTCCCTTTAATAAAGGAAGGTTCCATGAAAATGCAGGCTGAGAGGTACACAAACAGCATAGATGGGCACAATAAGCCGAAAAATTAAGCATAAGCAGTCACATTTCACAAGACCTAACAACGGTCTGAAAGATTACATCCTTATCGGATAGTCAGACAGGAACAAATCTTTATGGGGAAGAAACTCCAGTTAGTTGAACACAGCTTTGCAACTATGAGGGCTCACGCCAAGGCTTTAAAGAGTGCACGTGCACCAATGACAGCCCTCAAACAAGGCACCTGCAATGTCGCATCCAGATGACATCACGGTAACATGGCGGCCCCCCAACAAGAACTTGTGAAGAGAGAACCACCACCGGAACCAAGAGCAAAAATACAGTGGTGCCTTATACAGGTAAGGGGAAAATGAGCATTCGCTTGCATAGGGCACAGAAAAGAAAATTTTACGGGACAGTATACACCAATTTTCATATAATTGCATGTAATAGACACTACTGTAAAGAAGAATATGCACAGATACTGATCTAAAATCCAGTTTAAAACGGTTTAAAAACTCACTTAGAAGCTTCCAGTTTAGCACTGTTGATAAGGTTAGGCTGGGACACCCAGTAAAAGGGGCTGGGAAAGCTAGAAGAGCAAACACCGCCCCCCCCCCCCCTTCATATGAAAAGACATATTAGATAAACAGGAGCTAGCAACAGTATGTAAACGAGCATATACATCTGACATTTTGGGGCTTGGTTAGGAGTCTGAAAATCAGCACAATGTTATTAAAAAATAAGCAAAACTATACAACATTGTTACAAAAACACTCCCAGATGGGCTATATAAATGGATTATCTACAAAACATGTATGCAAAGAAAAATCTAGTGTACAATGTCCCTTTAAATTTCATTGGTAAACATATTGAAGAAGATTGAAACGCGTAAGGAAACCTTTGGTCCTTTCCAATGAAGCCAATTGTTTTTAGGGAAGGTAAGGTAGCCTTTTGTAAACATATATATTTAACCCCTTAATGACCACAGCACTTTTCCATTTTCTGACCGTTTGGGACCAAGGCTATTTTTACATTTCTGCAGTGTTTGTGTTTAGCTTTTACTCTTTTTCATTTACTGTACCCACACATATTATATACCGTTTTTCTCGCCATTAAATGGACTTTCTAAAGATACCATTATTTTCATCATATCTTATAATTTACTATAAAAAAAAATATATATAAAATATGAGGAAAAAAAACACACTTTTTCTAACTTTGACCCCCAAAATCTGTTACACATCTACAACCACCAAAAAACACCCATGCTAAATAGTTTCCAAATTTTGTCCTGAGTTTAGAAATACTCAATGTTTATATGTTCTTTGCTTTTTTTTGCAAGTTATAGGGCAATAAATACAAGTAGCACTTTGCTATTTCCAAAGCACTTTTTTTCAAACTTAGCGCTAGTTACATTGGAACACTGATATCTTCCAGGAATCCCTGAAAATCCCTTGACATGTATATATTTTTTTTTAGAAGACATCCCAAAGTATTGATCTAGGCCCATTTTGGTATATTTCATGCCACCATTTCACCACCAAATGCGATCAAATAAAAAAAAAATTGTTCACTTTTTCACACATTTTGTTACAAACTTTAGGGTTCTCACTGAATTTATTTACAAACAGCTTGTGCAGTTATGGCACAAATGGTTGTAAATGCTTCTCTGGGATCCCCTTTTTTCATAAATAGCAGACATATATGGATTTGGTGTTGCTTTTTGGTAATTAGAAGGCCGCTAAATGCCACTGAACACCACACGTGTATTATGCCCAGCAATGAAGGGGTTAATTAGGGAGCATGTAGGGAGCTTGTAGGGTTAATTTTAGCTTTATTGTAGTGTAGTAGACAACCCTAAGTATTGATCTAGGCCCATTTTGGTATATTTCATGCCACCATTTCACCACCAAATGCAATTAAATAAAAAAAAAAGTTACATTTTTCACAATTTTGGGTTTCTCACTGAAATTATTTACAAACAGCTTGTGCAATTATGGCACAAATGGTTGTAAATGCTTCTCTGGGATCCCCTTTGTTGAGAAATAGCAGACATACATGGCTTTGGCGTTGCTTTTTGGTAATTAGAAGGCCGCTAAATGCCGCTGCGCATCACACGTGTATTATGGCTAGCAGTGAAGGGGTTAATTAGGTAGCATGTAGGGAGCTTGCAGGGTTAATTTTAGCTTTAGTGTAGAGATCAGCCTCCCACCTGACACATTACACCCCCTGATCCCCCCCAAACAGCTCTCTTCCCTCCCCCACCCCACAATTGTCCACGCCATGTTAAGTACTGGCAGAAAGTCTGCCAGTACTAAAAAAAAAAGCTATCCTTGCTAAAAAATTTTTTTTAAAAAGGCATATTTACATATGCTGCTCTGGAGGATCCCCCCTTAGCCTCCAACCTCCCTGATACCCCCAAACAGCTCTTTAACCATCCCCCTCTAACTTATTAGTAGCCATCTTTGGTACTGGCAGCTGTCTGCCAGTACCCAGTTTATAGTAAAACATTTGTTTTTATTATTTTTTTAAATATTTTTCTGTAGTGTAGCTTGCCCCCCCCCCAAAAGACCAACCCCCCACCCCCTCCCAGATCTCTTAGATCGATATACTTTAGATATTTTTGGCCCTCACTGCCACTTTTTTCACATCATTTTTCTGTAGTGTAGCGGTTCCCCCCGCGCGCCCCCCCCCCGTGCATGCACGCGCCCCCGGCGTTCCCGCCCACGATCCCGCCCCCCTCCACATCATACGGCCCATCGATGGCCGCCCACCCGCCTCCCAGACTGGCTCCCACCCACCAACGAAACCGGCCATCGATGTCCGGTGCAGAGAGGGCCCCAGAGTGGCTCTCTCTGCATCGGATGGCCAAGGGGGGTTATTGCAGGATGCCTCGATGTTGAGGCATCACTGCAATAACCGGAAAGCAGCTGGAAGCGAGCAGGATCGCTTCCAGCTGCTTTCCAGACCGAGGACGTACGCCATACGTCCTCAGGCGTTAAGTGTATTTTTTTTGAGGACGTGTGGCGTACGTCCTTGGTCGTTAAGGGGTTAAATATTACTTTATATTGGCACTTTCTGGTGCCTCAAGAAGCCGCAGGAAACTTTAAAGTTAAAACTGAAGATTTTGAGGGTGACAGGACATAGACTGCTTACATTTGTAAACATGCTATAAGGATGACTACTAAGTTTACAAGATAAAGACAATAGCGGATCGTCCCTGCCTTGTAAAAAAAAAAAAAAAATCAGGATAACCCCAAAAGTAAAAATCTGATAAAGAAAAATTCTACAAAACCACAAGATCTCCCACTTAATTCCAGAGCTGTAGGGGAAGCCTCAAAATTCAGCTTAGATAGCTGAATCCTCTTTAAAAGGGATATGAAACCCCAAATTTTCTTTCATGATTCAGATAGAGAAGCAATTTTAAACAACTTTCTTATTTGCTTCTATTGGTATCTTTTGTTGAAAAGAAGGGACGTAAACCGGTATATTTCTGGCAGCAGTTTTAAAAGAATTTGGTCAATTTGCAAAAACACTAGATGGCAGCACTATTTCATATCATGTAGTGCTCCAGATGCCTACTGTATCTCTTCAACAAAGAATATAATGGGAACAAAGCAAAAAAAAAAATGTTTTTCAATGGTAAGCTTTGTCCGAATCACAAAATATTGTTTTGGGGTTTAATATCCCTTTAAGGAAACACAATGCCTCAACAATCCAAGATTCATGTAACTTACACTGTCTTTTACAAGAGCATCCAACACTTCTAGCAGCACAAACCAAACACCAGCAAAGATCTCTCCATCAAAAAGTACAGTGAAGTATTATAATGTCTATTCCCTGAAAGATGTCCTCCCCAACACATCATAAGAGGCAAGGGGCAGTGGAAGAGGAGCCATTACGAACAGAAGGAATCCTCCCCCACTATGGCAGCGCAATAACACAGCAAACATGCTATGCTCTCTCTATTCTTACAGAGCTGATCCTGAAAAATCACTCTAAACATTGTGCCTAGGAAATATTCACACAAGTGGCATAAAAAGCATATTGATTACATGAAAATGAAGGATACAACTGCAGCGTACTGAAAATCCTTGATACACAACAAGCCCCAGATAATAAGAAACGTGCAACCAGGGTTAAGCCAAATGAAAATCTGTAACAGAACCAAACCATCTAGAGAACATGAAAATGCTGAAGAGAAAACCTGCCAGAATATCCCTGGGGCAAGCCTTACCTGCACCTGTGAGGCAAATGTTATCCTGTGGAGTAGCCTAGCCTCAAAGAGGAGGCCTCCAGAGACCATGTGCCCAGTATGCAAAACTTTGGGTGCTAAGACAGGAAAAACTAAATTAAAGGGCCAGTCTACTCCAAAATATTTATTGTTTAAAAAGATAGATAATCCCTTTATTATTCATTCCCCAGTTTTGCATAATCAACAGTTATATTAATACACTTTTTACCTCTGTAATTACCTTGCATCTAAGCCTCTGCAGACTGCCCCCTTATCTCTTATTCTTTTGACAGACATGCATTTTAAGCCAATCAGTGCTGACTCATAAATAACTCCAAGGGAGTGAGCACAATATTATCTATATGGCACACATGAACTAGCACTGCCTAACTGTAAAACAACTGTCAAAATCAACTGAGATAAGAAGCAGCCTTCAAAGGCTTAGAAATTAGCATATAAACCTACCTAGATTTCAACAAATAATACCAAGAATATAAAGCCCTATCTGAACCATGACATTTGAATTGACTGTCCTTTTAAAAATTGTAAATTTCAGCTGTACTAGATCTCATGCTTTTTGCGGAGAAAGGATTAAATTGTTAGTAGAGGATAGACAATGTATATACAGATAAGATGGGATAGTGTTGCTCTTTTCAGCCTTTGTGATACTTCAGTTTTATTTCTCCTTTCCGGGAGGATAAAAGCATTGTAAAGAATACTGGCACTTAAATCCATGCCAAGAAGGGTTATGCTATGATGCTTTCTAATCTCTCCATACTGATAATGCTTGTGGCTCTAACCGTTCTATATAAAGACAAAGCAATGCTTGTCGCCGTGTATCAGTGAGTGCTGGTTTCTACCTTGACTTGCAGAGCCCCACGGTTATGCAGGCAGGGTTGGTGTACCCAGAAACTTCCCATATACAGACAGTGATGGAACACATACACCACTTGAGTGCCTAAGTCCCTCCTTTATATTTTATAGAGAAAAATAAAGTTGCGTAAACATTTGTTTTTGCTATGGTCCGTTCAATCCTAGATAGAGTGCGTGCCTTACCGTAATCCAACTGAAGCATACTGAAGTGAATTACTAATAGCGGGAGGCTTAGCTTCTGTCGTTCTTTTTGTGGCTGTATAAAATAGTGACTTTGCCAGTGCAAGCCTCTTTATACGCACCACATAACGTCTTGCTTGGCTACATTCATTATGACTCTGAAGGAGGACACATACAGCCTTTCACATAGGGATTCATGAGACTTCCTTTATCAGTACAACTATAATAGTAAGAAGTATCTGGAGAGAGGCTGTCACAGACACCCATCTAACTTCCCATTGTTCTATATCTATAAATACAAGATATTAGATGTATTCCTCATGACTCAGTCTATAGTTCCTGTATGTTACACTCAGTCTAACTCCAGTCTACACCTTCAGTTACATAAATTGGAGTAATTTTGGAGTTGAAATGATCATCCGAAACTACAGGGAAAACATCTGCACCAATAGTCTACAGTAGTTTTTTTATTATTATTTAGTTTTGCTTTTTTGGGTGAAAAAAGAGAAGTGGTTGGAGAGATACAAATTCTTAAAGACAATTATTTTTTATATATTTTGGGCATGATCCTTAGAAGCAAACAGCTGGAAAAAAAATCAAGACATACTCAGTAGTAATTTATAAATATACCAATAAATAACGATATTACTAATTATACCTATATTATATTAACAAAAATTACTCCTTTAGTTAGATGTGCTTAGAGGAATATGGCTGCACCTCACGGACGAGGCCTGATGAAGACCAAAACGATCGTCTGGGATTGCCATGTTCCTTTTTCAGAGAGAGATTGCCTGGTATTTTGGGGCTGGACTGACCTTGTAAGGCAGGACCAGACATATAATTATATTATATTTATGTGATAATGTTAATGTAAAATGTAGATCTATATCTATAGGGATATATATATATATATATATATATATATATATATATAGATAGATAGATAGATAGATAGATAGATAGAGAGAATATTTAAAATAAAAATACAGTGTCATGTATGTGAAGAACATTGGAATGCTAAATATTAACAGTTAATACTCATTAAAACAAATTATTAAATATTATATAATTATTATTTTTTTTTTCTAACCCTTTGCAGTTAAACCCATAGCCATATACCCTTTAACCCTTGAAAAAAATTGTATGAACTTTTCTATGAATAATTTTTATCAGATAGTGTTTATATGAGTGTAACAGTATATTTTAATGTATTTATGTTGTGTTTGGTGCAACTTACTTTGGCCCTAACCCTTTATGCTAGGTCTTCAGTCACGCTAACCCAACACATGTTAAATTTGATTGTGCTCGAGCAAAAGCGTTTATTTTCATGCGCCACTTGTAATCTAGCCCTTATAGGCAATTTAAGATCACTTCCCTTGCAGCTTCGATTTTGGATGTCACACTTTGCTGAAGGTTATGACATTACAGATATTAATTCTAAACCAGGTATTTGAAAGTAACAATAACAATGCTTGTACCCCCCCCCCCCCCTCTGTACATAGACTGTGCTACCATTCCTCTCTTCACAGTTTGTAAACAGTTCTTCCAACAGTTTTAAAAATGAAGCCACAGTATGTTTGTTTAAGATCCCCTCTTTACATACAGGCCTTGCTAAAAACTCCCCTATCTCCTCAGTGCAATTGGTTTGCTCCATGTTTACTGAACACTGGATGGAATGTGCTGAACTGAGGAAGTCGCAGCAATAAGAGGGGGGAGAGGGGGGAGAAAGCGCTTTTATTTACTTTCTAATGCCTGAATGAGTGCTCAGGGTTCACTCAAGCAGCAAGGGCATAAAGCTTTAAGCTCGTCAAAAAGGGGGCAGGAGAAAGTAGAGGGGGATGAGAGAGGGAGAAAGATAAAAGCCGTAAATGGAAAGGAAAAACCAGGAGAAAAATACTGATGGACAGAATGTGTTAATGAAGTGTACACTAATAATGTGTGTAGGAAATGTCTGTGTCTCCTATGGGTTTTAAATACTACTGGGACGCAAGATTTAATGAGTTTCTAAACAGACTTCAGTTCTCTAACCCCATCACACATCCCTATCATGCATCACCCCCCCACACACAGACACACACATTCTTCCCCCTGCCACCTCACTGCAGCAAGCAATGCTGACCCATCTTGCCCCTCCCAATGACACCATCAGTAAAGTTGAGGGTCACATGCACAGCATCTATCATGTGATTCATATCTCTGACCTTTAAATGTAGGGAGGTCACATGACAAGGTGTTCTTGATTGTCACCTGCCCCCTCACACACACCCAGCCCTGGGCAATGGATCCTGTTACATTCACTGTTTAACCACTTCACGTCCTAGTATTAAAATGCTCAGCCTTATTCAACAGAAACCTTGCGTTTCTCTCTAAAGTAAATGCAATTTAAGCAGTAAAAAATGCACCAAAAGGAATTTTATTGATGTGCACCTCAGACTTCATTAATAATAACAAAAAAGTAAAAATAGCAACAAGGGAATTAATCTTATAAGAACGTTATAACAAGAATACACCTTATCACAAGAAATGGATATTTATTTTCCTTTTACGCGTATGTTTACATCAGAAGACTTACTGGTTCTATACCTACTGATTTTTTTTTAAATGCAATTTTCTTTTATTCAAGTGATATTCAGTACAGAAAGTTATAGGTAAGTGCCTTCTCAAAATAGGTAGAAATTCCCAGAAGTCTCCAGAACACCTCTCCCTTCACAAATGTAATATAGCATGTCTAAAAAGCATTTGCAATATACTTGTATTATTTATTTTGCCCCTTTTCCTGAAAATTGTGGATTTTCCAATTCCTGCAAGATATCACAAACCATTCATCTGTTTGAACACTTGATAAACTCATATACATCTATCTTTAAAGGGGCATTTCATGATTCAGACTGAGCATAACATTTTAAACAACTTTCAAATCTACTTCTATTATCATTTTCTTCCTTTTCTTGTTATCCTTTGTTGAAAAGCAGGGATGCAAGATCTGCACGTGTCTGCAGCACTATTTGACAGCAATTTTGCAACAATGTTATACATAAACAGGAGCACTAGAAGTCAGGGCTATTTCCTGTCATGTAGTGCCCCAGACACGTGCACGCTACCTATCTAGATATCTCTTCAACAAATAAAATTTGATAAAAAAAGTAAATTGCAAACTTTGTTAAACTTGTATTCTCTATCTGAATCATGAAAGAAACAATTTGGGTTTCATGTCCCTTTAATATAGTGATCTTGCACAAGAATAGCGCATACTTCCATTACACACATAACTGGGCATAACATGTTTAAATTAAAAAAAAAAAGTAAAAACATGGGCAATTTAGAATTTCAAGCATTTTTAATGTTTTATTAGAAACTTTAAATGCTGCCATTAATGCATATTTTTGCCTTAAGAAAAAGAAAACACACACAAAGGCACACGCTGTGTGCTGCCAAATTTCTATAGTAAAAAAATATTTTCTTCAAGGCATGTGCACGCCTACCTAGGTATCTCTTCAACAAAGAATAACATGAGAGTGAAAATATAAATTTTGTTAACAAAATAACAGTAGCTAGATATGTTGAGTCTAATAAGTTTGAATTGGTGCATGTAAATAAAACAAGGGGTGGATGAAGTTTGGCAATTGAAGAAAAAATAACAAATGTATTAATGTTTTTAGAAAACCTTTACAGTCAACTGGTGTGTGAATTAACTGCAAGACAATACATGCATTTTGTTCTTATAAACTGTCTTTCACAACCATTTTATTAAAGGGACAGTAAAGGTTAAGAATAATGTTATATAATTCTGCACACAGTGCAGCATTATATAACATTATTTAAGCGGTAACTTAAAATTTTTTAAAGTATTTTCAGATTTTTCAGTAAACGTTCTCCGCTCCAGGATCTACTGAGCGGGTCTTGAATATCCAAAGCGCTTCGCAGGCTTGCTGTTTAGTCACAGCACGCCCGGTTGCGCTATTGGAATAAACGTAGCTCGCTCACGCTACTAGACCACAGTGGGAGAGAGTTACATTTATTCCAATAGCGCGACCAGGCGTGCTGTGATTAACCAGCAAGCCCACAAAGCGCTTTGGATATTCAAGACCCACTCAGTAGATCCTGGAGCGGAGTCCAACGTTCACTGAAAAATCTGAAAATACTTTTACATTTTTTAAGTTACCGCTTAAATAATGTTATATAATTCTGCACTGTGTGCAGAATTATATAACATTATTCTGAACCTTTACTGTCCCTTTAAGGGATATGTTCAGCAGAGGGGATCAAGGTATCCATGGCACCTAGAGCAAGTGATCACTATTGCTACAGTGATCAAATGCAAAATAGATACATCTTTCTTTTTCAAACAAGGAGTCTCATTGCTTTTTAAATCATCTCTGTATCTGAGAGTTATCCTCTACATCCTAAGGGTGGAAACGTTGAGAGTTACTTGCCCACTAAGTCATTTTGGGGAAAAAGGGACGCCACATAGTCGCCTTCTCTTTCAGCCAAAAAATTTAAGTGTTGCAGGTTATTGTTGTGTTTTTTTCATTCTCTATGTTATAAGGTTACATGTTTATAAAATACAAGGGATCTACAGGCCCTTGTTAACCCCTAGAAAAATAGCAGTGGTAAAAAGGATGTCTCATTCACATCCCCTAAAATAGTAGACATATCTGAGTGGTCCTTTGCACTGAAGCAGATAGGGTGTGTTAAAGTGATACTTTCATGATTCAGATACAGCATGTTATTTTATAAAACTTTTCAATTTACTTCCATTATCTAATTATGCACAGGTTTTTATATGCACACTTTCTGAGGCACCAAGAGAACAAAGCAAAAGGAAAGATTAACATCTCAGTGACTTGTTCTATGGCCCGGGTACCATCTAGGAGTAGCTAAAAACCTGTAAGATTGCATACTAATGTCATAATACCACAAATACATTTTGAAACATTATTTTCTATGGAACAGATAAAATATTTGATCATCATGTCCCTTTAAAAAAACCCTGCATATTGTTCTAATCTTTATTCTGAATATATTATTATATCTAGCATTTATTTAGCGACTTTTAGGTGTCTTTAAAGGGACATAAAACAAGCTGGGATAGAGACAAAATATAATATGTACTTTAATTACTTTACCTGCAAATGTATACTGCAGAGCCTCGCCATTAACCCTTTCTTTTTAGTTTTAATTGTAAAGCTCTAACTCCCCCCACACATTTCCTTCTACGGCTGTATCTATATCTATTGTTGTTTGGTAGAATACTTAAGTGCATAGGGATAATCTGCTGGAGCATGCCTAGAAGCTGTGAACTCAGTTGAAATACGATGCCTGTGTCTAAACACTGATAAGGGGGGGGGAGGGGGTGGAGTTGGCTGCTCCAGGCAGCTTAGCTATGTAATTCATTTTGCTTATTTTTAAAAAATTAAAAATACTTGCCAGCAATTTTTTTATTCAAACTATTGTTAAAGGGACACTGAACCCAAATTTGTTCATTTGTAATTCAGAAAGAGCATGCAATTTTAAGCAACTTTCTAATTTACTCCTATTATCAAATTTTCTTCGTTCTCTTGCTATCATTATTTGAAAAAGAAGGCATCTAAGCTTTTTTTTTTGTTTCAGTACTCTGGACAGCACTTTTTTATTGGTGGATGAATGTATCCACCAATCAGCAAGGACAACCCAGGTTGTTCACCAAAAATGGGCCGGCATCTAAACTTACATTCTTGCATTTCAAATAAAGATACCAAGATAATGAAGATAATTTGATAATAGGAGTAAATTCGAAATTTGCTTAAAATTTCATGCTCAATCTGAATCACGAAATTAAATTTTTGGGTACAGTTTCCCTTTAATTAATTAGCTCTTTTAGGATATGCACAGCTCTCAACCTGTTTTATGTCCCTTTAAAGGCACATGAAACCCAAAAAATTTCTTTCATGACTCGGACAGCATACAATTAAAAAAAAAAAAAAAAATCCGATATACTTCTATTATCGAATTTGCTTCATTCTTCTGTTACTCTTTGTTGAAGAGATACCTAGGCAGGTAGCGTGCACATGTCTGGAGCACTAAATGACAGGAAATAGTGCTACCATCTAGTGCTCTTGCTAATGTATAACATTGTTGCAAAACTACTGCCTTTAAGTGCTGCAGACACGTGCACTCTCCTGAGCTTACCTTCGTGCTTTTCAACAAAGGATAACACGAAATTGAAGAAAAAATTGATAAAAGTAAATTGGAAAGTTGTTTAAAAGTGTATGCTCCATCTGATTCATGAAAGAACAACTTTGGGGTGTTATGTCCCTTTAATGAGTTTTTCCTTGATGCAATAAGACCTATTTCTGCACTTCTACACTGTGAATTTTCCAATAAGTAAAGAGCCCACTCTCCTAGATAGTCTGGAGACTCACAATCTGCAACTTCTTGAGACCTCGACTGTGAATAGCTTTGCTCTCCCTGACTCTGATTTCTGCTCCCCTAATACCCTTGGGGATGGTTTTTTTTTCTCCAAAATTGGTGAACAAAACAGCCACATTCCCGGTTAAATAAGTCACGTCTGAGGAATAGAACTTGTGCCACAGTAAAGGTGAGCTATGGATATCAAGAGTGCAGTGTTCTTTCAAGACCTATTCAATGGGCACACCACCAGGCTAATTTTACTGACCACCCAAATAAAAGAGAAGCTGATATTAAAGAGACACTAAAGTCATAATTAAACTTTCAAGATTTAGATAAAGCATGCAAATTTACTTCCATTAGCAAATTGTGCACAGTATTTTTATATGCACATTTTCTGAGGCACCAGCTACTAGTTGTTCATATTTTGTACGTATATGAATCTGTGATTGGCTGATGGCTGTCACATGATACAGGGTGACAGCAAATTGAAGTAAAGTAAACTTTGAATTTTTTTTTAAAAAAATTACCATTAAATTAATTTGTTAAATTGTAAACTTAATTTGCGCTTTGGATAGCAACATTTATAAGTAACAGAAAATGTTATAATATTGCAAAGTATTGCACTGCCCGACCCGACTACATCATAATGCCACCTGGCTGGCATAATTTTCTGTGGATAACACTATTTGTATGAGTACATTCTCACGTACCAAAAATGGTCAGACACACTACCTTTGCCTGACCTTTTCCATCATCACTGTGTCTGTAAATTTTTTCATCCGTGATAACAATAAAGAAGAAAAATGTTATTGATTTTTTGAGCACTTTTGGATTCTTTTGTTGGTAACACTGGAGTACCATCTGAGTCAGAGGAAAATGCTTCCAGGGTATTTTGGAGCTCTTTATTAAAGGCAGAGTTAAATAATCTCAGCTTCACTATTAATCTGTGGTACATTATTAAAGGGATATGAAACCCAAATATGTGATTACATATTTACGTGTATAAATGGTTTCCACATTAGGCATTTTATAATCTGTAGCAAAAGAGCGACCACATGTTTATATGTGCAGCTGTTCACCACATTACACTGTACAGGTCCCAATACTACGTGCGCTCAGGAATATGGTGCCATATATTTCCTTGCCCCGTTGCATAGTTTAAATCAGCTGATTTGAGGAGGTTGGGCCTCTAGCGCATATGCAGTGAGTGCCACAAACCTCCAGCGGCTGATTCACGTCACCAGAAGTGACATGGTATACACATTCCTATGCGGTATAAACCTTCTTTTAGAACACGGCCCATTTTGGTGAACAACCTGGGTTGTTCTTGCTGATTGGTGGATAAATTGATCCACCAATAAATAAGTGCTGTCCAGAGTTCTGAACCAAAAAAAAAACCCACAGCTTAGATGCCTTCTTTTTCAAATAAAGATAGCAAGAAAGTTGCTTAAAATTGCATGCTCTATCTGAATCCCGAAATAAAAAAATTGGGTTCAGTGTCCCTTTAAGACTCCTTATCCAAGGGTGTTTTTTTTTTTACATTATTTGATAAATATTCCCTATATAAAATGTTACTGAACACAGGGTGAATTATTTACATCCACTCCTAATAATCTTTAATTAAGAGACTTGGTTGAATTTGATAGCTTGTGTCAGTAAGCATGTGCCCTGCAGATGGTACTGCTCTTGCTGTGGGAGACGGCTCATCATGTGACAAATGAACATTCTCTATGTCAGAGATGCTTAGTGATCTATTTATTTGCGTAGAGTTAGTCAAATCATGTGATGCCTTTATTACAAATCAGGACACATTTGCTATTAACGACGTTAGCCTATTTTACTCTTACTAGAAAAAAATATAATAATAATGCTATATATTGTCTTAAAAGGAACATTAATACTTTTTATGCTAACATGTTTACTGCAAGCCCCTCTTGCCAACCGTCTTCCTTCTTTTGTTTTTCTTTTTTTTACTTTTGAGCTGGCAGTACAGCCCACAGGCTTCTTTCTTTAGACAGGTTGCTCAGACACCCCATTCACACTAAAGTAAAAACAGCATTGCAATCTGCCTGACTGTAATATCATATCACTGTATATGTCGGTCTGCCTGACTGTAATATCATATCACTGTATATGTCGGTCTGCCTGACTGTAATATCATATCACTGTATATGTCGGTCTGCCTGACTGTAATATCATATCACTGTATATGTCGGTCTGCCTGACTGTAATATCATATCACTGTATATGTCGGTCTGCCTGACTGTAATATCATATCACTGTATATGTCGGTCTGCCTGACTGTAATATCATATCACTGTATATGTCGGTCTGCCTGACTGTAATATCATATCACTGTATATGTCGGTCTGCCTGACTGTAATATCATATCACTGTATATGTCGGTCTGCCTGACTGTAATATCATATCACTGTATATGTCGGTCTGCCTGACTGTAATATCATATCACTGTATATGTCGGTCTGCCTGACTGTAATATCATATCACTGTATATGTCGGTCTGCCTGACTGTAATATCATATCACTGTATATGTCGGTCTGCCTGACTGTAATATCATATCACTGTATATGTCGGTCTGCCTGACTGTAATATCATATCACTGTATATGTCGGTCTGCCTGACTGTAATATCATATCACTGTATATGTCGGTCTGCCTGACTGTAATATCATATCACTGTATATGTCGGTCTGCCTGACTGTAATATCATATCACTGTATATGTCGGTCTGCCTGACTGTAATATCATATCACTGTATATGTCGGTCTGCCTGACTGTAATATCATATCACTGTATATGTTGGTCTGCCTGACTGTAATATCATATCACTGTATATGTCGGTCTGCCTGACTGTAATATCATATCACTGTATATGTCGGTCTGCCTGACTGTAATATCATATCACTGTATATGTCGGTCTGCCTGACTGTAATATCATATCACTGTATATGTCGGTCTGCCTGACTGTAATATCATATCACTGTATATGTCGGTCTGCCTGACTGTAATATCATATCACTGTATATGTCGGTCTGCCTGACTGTAATATCATATCACTGTATATGTCGGTCTGCCTGACTGTAATATCATATCACTGTATATGTCGGTCTGCCTGACTGTAATATCATATCACTGTATATGTCGGTCTGCCTGACTGTAATATCATATCACTGTATATGTCGGTCTGCCTGACTGTAATATCATATCACTGTATATGTCGGTCTGCCTGACTGTAATATCATATCACTGTATATGTCGGTCTGCCTGACTGTAATATCATATCACTGTATATGTCGGTCTGCCTGACTGTAATATCATATCACTGTATATGTCGGTCTGCCTGACTGTAATATCATATCACTGTATATGTCGGTCTGCCTGACTGTAATATCATATCACTGTATATGTCGGTCTGCCTGACTGTAATATCATATCACTGTATATGTCGGTCTGCCTGACTGTAATATCATATCACTGTATATGTCGGTCTGCCTGACTGTAATATCATATCACTGTATATGTCGGTCTGCCTGACTGTAATATCATATCACTGTATATGTCGGTCTGCCTGACTGTAATATCATATCACTGTATATGTCGGTCTGCCTGACTGTAATATCATATCACTGTATATGTCGGTCTGCCTGACTGTAATATCATATCACTGTATATGTCGGTCTGCCTGACTGTAATATCATATCACTGTATATGTCGGTCTGCCTGACTGTAATATCATATCACTGTATATGTTGGTCTGCCTGACTGTAATATCATATCACTGTATATGTTGGTCTGCCTGACTGTAATATCATATCACTGTATATGTCGGTCTGCCTGACTGTAATATCATATCACTGTATATGTCGGTCTGCCTGACTGTAATATCATATCACTGTATATGTCGGTCTGCCTGACTGTAATATCATATCACTGTATATGTCGGTCTGCCTGACTGTAATATCATATCACTGTATATGTCGGTCTGCCTGACTGTAATATCATATCACTGTATATGTTGGTCTGCCTGACTGTAATATCATATCACTGTATATGTTGGTCTGCCTGACTGTAATATCATATCACTGTATATGTTGGTCTGCCTGACTGTAATATCATATCACTGTATATGTTGGTCTGCCTGACTGTAATATCATATCACTGTATATGTTGGTGAAGGCAGTTGCTTTTTCGCACAATAGCTAATCTTAAAAAAGGGACATGAAACCCAAAATACTTCTTTCATGATTCAGATAGAGAAAGAACATTCCAATGTACTTCTATCATCTAACTTGCTTCATACTTTAGATGTGGAGCCACCAATTAACAGCTACTGAGTCTATTTAGATATGCTTTTCAACAAAGGACATCAAGAGAATGAAGCAAATGAGATAACAGAAGTAAATTGTAAAGTTGTTTAAAATTGCATGTTCTATCTAAATGATCAAAGAAAGAAAAAAAATGTCCCTTTAAATCTCTACACATTAAAATAAAAAAGAAATAACATTGGGTAAAATTCTTAAAATTAATCAATTTTGTTTTAAAATGGAAGCAAGTTTTCATGAAGAATGACAGGTAATGTGCAGTATTTATAAATCAGAAGCTAATAAATAATGCAAACAGGAGCACATACATTTTTTTCTAATTATTGTTAGTATGTTTGCTGATCGATAAATAATGTGTTTCCAAGGCAACGCCTGTCTTGTTGGTTTACTCCACACTTCCATGAAACCCAATATTTTTCTTTCATGATTCAGATAGAGAATACAATTTTAAACAACTTTGCAATGTACTTCTATTATTTAATTTGCTTCCTTCTCTTGTTATCCTTTGCTGAAAGGTTTATCTAGGCAAGCTCATGAGCAGAAGAGAACCTAGGTTCTAGCTGTTGATTGGTGGTTGCATATATATATATATATATTGATTGTGATTGGCTCACCCATGAGTTTAGTTAGAAACCATTAGTGCATTGCTGCTTCTTCAACAAATGATACCAAGAGAATTAAACAAATTAGATAATAGAAGTAAATTAGAAAGTTGTTTAAAATTTTATTTTCTATCTGAATCATGAAAGAAAAAAGAAAAAAAAAAAGGGGTTTCGTGTCCCTTTAAAAGACGTTAGTGCAGTGCACAACAAATACCCCCAAATCTAGGAGCCCTCCCATAAATCCAGGTATTTTTCAGGGAGTGTATATAAAGAATGAGAGAAAAAAAAAGTACTGCTATTAAATTGATATTATACCCAATTTCCTTCGGTTCATATATGAGTTTTCTGTATAAAAAAATATATATTTCATGCTACAAATGATGAGTGTTTGCATGCTGGATAAAGCTGTGGGAGATGTACACAAACAAGTATTTCCAATTCCTTAATCAATATCAATTTAAAAAAAACCTTATTGCAACCTTTGTCTTGTTAAAAGATATGTTTAATTTATTTAATTGCTTTATTCATTTACTTTTTTTTAAAAAAACTTTGTGCACCATTAAGTGCATGTTTAATAGCATGCTGACAAAACTGCTCAGAATTTTAGCAACAGTGATGCTCAAAAATTTGTTAAAGACCTGCATGTTGGTCATTGATTCATGGACCATAAAAAGGTCGAGATGACAGTAAGGTCTTCTAAGGATGCATCAACACTTCTATTGAAATTGGAATATATTCTAATATACCACAAACTCTTCTTTAAAAGGGGCAATAAAGTTAATATTATAATTTCATGATTCAGATAGAGTATGCAATTTTAAACAACTTTCTATCATATTTCTATTATATAACTTTTTTTAGTACTCTTTGTATCCTTTGTTGAAAATCATTCCTGGGTAGGCTCATGAGTAGCAATGCACTACTAGTTGCTGATTGGTTTCTGCACATATATGCCTCCTGTCATTGGCTCACATGATGTGCTCAACTAACTTTCAGTAGTGCATTGCTGCTCCATCAACAAAGAATGCCAAGAGAATGAAACACATTGGATAATAGAAGTACATTGAAAGGTTGTTTACATGTTCTGTGTAAATCATGAAAGGAAACAAATGTGAGTTTCATGTCCCTTTAACCCTGGGTCATGCAATAAAATAATGTGGGGAAAAAACAAAAAAAACCTACTGATTATAAATTACACATATTCAGAATGAAATTATTTTTAGTTGCCAGACCGGCGACCATATAATGACAATTCAAATCTTATCAATTAATGTGGTTTGAAAAAGTTTCAAGCTAAACTTGAGTTCTGAAGTTACTAAACTACTAATTAATATCAACATAATAAATGAAGGGTGGAAAAACATTATAGGTTATTAAGAGTGGATGAGAAAACATTGGCCATTGTATTATGGATGCACACGGTGTTTATCTTCCATACAGGTGTTGATATAAGCTGGTATTTTGGTAGCTTTCTGTTTAACCAATTGGCTTACAGGGCCTTGCAACAAACACACATTTCCATCCAAGTAGATAAATAATTATTGCAACAGAGAACAACCGCAGTTCCAAGTCTGTGGTGTCAATGGGACATTGTAAGATGCCAAATGGGCAATATTTTGGATGTCTGTCCTAGTGCTGGGGCTCTGTCATGTAGTCTCCTACCCCTAGGTTTTATGTCCATTGTACAGCTCAGCTTCCTGCATCTGGAAAAAACTGCCACTAACACAGGGTGAGCTGGACGGGGCGCTCGCAAAAGAGGGGCATCTCAGGGAACAGTGAAAAAAAGGCACCAGTCGCACTCCTGAGCTTGTGAGTCTCACATCACCAGCTTCCCCACTATCAGCACTGACAAAGCACAGGAACAGAGAGGAGAATGTTGCTGAGAGTTGCATATTAGTCAACCTTGTTTCTTTTACCTCCAAAATAAAAGAGCTCACAATAGTGTAGCAGATTTCAGACAATGTGGTAGGCGCACAAACTGGTTATACTCACAAGATTGCTGTTAAAATAAGCTTTTTATTAAAATCATCACAAAGGTGTCTTCAGGTGCAGCTTCAGGTTTTATTTAAAATACAGCTCAACGCGTTTTGGCTAACAGAAGCCTTTATCAAGAGCATAAAGTTAAAACAATTTCTGGAACAAATGGTTCCCACAGAGGACGTGGGCAGTTTTGGTTCCCTGGAGGTTACACAGCGCCGCCACTTTCAACACTTTCTGCTGAGAGTTGCAGCCTGTTCTTCAAAATTTGTGGCACCGATGGCGCCCAGGAAAATCATCCACTGTGATAGCGCAATAATAAAATCCTCTAATTCACTAGAACATTTTGTTTTTTACTGTACGAATACTCATGTTACATTGTATAACCTTTGCAAAGTTAATGTTGTGATCAGGAGATGCAGTGCATTGCCATGCCTAAGCAGGGAACAGGCAGTAAGCCAATCAGATATGGCATATGCACATAGCTGCCAATCATTGGCTGAACCTAGCTCAGCATCGCCCTTACTGTGGGAACTTAACTATGTTCCTCTGCAAGGGTTAAACACAGTTACCAAGGAAGATTAGTGCAATGTTAAAATGCTCTAATGCTCTCCAGAGGCAATTCGATTTTAAATGGTCTAGTAAAAATATCACACACCTTGGAGTCAAAATATCAAACGACCCGAAACAGATGGTCAAAGATAACTTTCCACCCTTGCTGGCAGACTTGCGAGCGCTAAAAAATACCTGGGATCATAAGAACATCTCTTGGATGGGCCGCATAGCCTCTCTCAAGATGTCATTCCTCCCACGGCTCCCCTATCTATTTAGTACCCTCCCACTTACTGTTACAATTCCAAAGCGAATGCACCAAATTCATTTGGCAGAATAAAACCCTGAGGATAGCCCACAAAACACTCCAGTTCCCGATTCATTTTGGGGGATTGGCCTCCCCATCCATACTTAAGTATTACGAGGGAGCCATGCTTACGCATATCTCCCAGTGGGGAGTTTTGCAATCTCAAGACAGGTGGAGGGATATTGAACAAGCTTCACTGCCCTTTGATATCTATTTGAAAGATTTAATCTGGACCCCGGTCCACAGCCGTAGAACCTTGAACATCCATAACCTAGTAATCATAGAATGCCTGGCGGTTTGGGATAAGATCCAGCATCGTAAGCTGATCGCGCCACATCCCTCCCCAATTACCTCTATCCCCGGCCTCTTTACGGGCCTCTCAGATACACACCCCAACACATGGGCTAGAATGGGGGTGACACAAGTTTCGGATCTATGGTCTGCGGCCAGTGGAGATGGTTATATCAGATTGTCTAGGGACAGTCTTGGTAAAGACGTCCCACCCCACCTCCACTTCGAGCTTATTAGGATTAAGAGTTTCCTATCTAGCTGGGGTTTTTCCCCCTCCGCTACGCGCCCACTTACTCCATGGGAGTCTACTTGGAAGGGAGGGCGTAGACTATACAAACCTCTGTCGAGACATTACTGTCTGCTAGAGGGCACGGCGCCCCCGGACCTGGCCCCGCATTTGAACAAGTGGGACACTATTCTCCACACTAGAATCCCGGCTAGTGCCTGGCAAGGATCTCTTACCCTGACCAAAAAATCTTTGCATTGCGTGACAATGTTTGAAACACACTATAAAGTTATCTCTCAATGGTACCTGGTCCCAGTCCGATTAGCCAAGATGTTCCCGACGTCCTCCCCACAATGCTGGAGGGAATGTGGGGCCCAGGGGAGCATGATCCACATCTGGTGGGACTGCCCCAGGTTGTCTCACTTGTGGAGCCTATGTTTCCGCACTCTATCTGCTCTTAAGATACAACTGCCCAAAAGCCCTGCCACAGCACTCCTACACTTAAACTTACATGCCCTCCCCAAACACCAACAGATCTTTTGTGTTTATCTTCTAACTTCAGTCAAAACCTGCATTGCTAGATGCTGGAAGAAAACTTCCCCCCCTGGATGGTCTGATATCCTTAGGAACATGGCCTACTTACAGGCCATGGAAAGGGATATATTCTATAGTCTGGACAAAAGTGATCTGTTTGAGATGGTTTGGGCCGACTGGACGGAAACACACGACACCACATGGCTTCCCCAGGTTAGGGTATAGTAACGCACATATCTCCTGCTCTAGACGAATTCCGATAGGTACTTTCCATCCCTTTTCTCCCTCCCCACCCATAAGGATGAATCCCACCCCTTCATTCCCCCCCCCTTCTCTGGCAATATCTCATGTAATGTACTGACTTCTATCTCGGATACTTCAATAACTTAGCTGTATCCTTTCTAACGATTTATCTCCTTTTTGTTTGTTTGTATTTCATTCTAACAATCTATGGTTTGCTTTGTACTATGATGTGCAGGGGATCTGCGAATCCCCAGACAGTGTTATACTTGTTAAAACAAATAAAAAAAAAAAATTTTGGAAATAAAGCCATTGAAAAAAAAAAAAAAAAAAAAATGCTCTAAGTTTTGTGTATCATACAAAACAGATTTAAATATAGCCCATCAAATGCTGTGTATAATGACTCTAAAGGCTATACAAGCTAGATATATAGGTGCAATATACAGTAGAATTGTATATTTAAATAAAGTTGGTTCCAGGTAAATATAAAGAGCGTTACCTTCTTTCCTCATTCCCACTCGGAAGCATTTCTTCAGCCGGCAGTACTGACATTGGTTGCGATGATGCTGGTCAATCTGACAGTCTCGGTTTGACCTGTACAAATAGACAGAGTAGCATATAAAGAACTGACTTTAGCGAGGCACAAAAAGGGTGAGTTTAGCACCTTTTTTTAGCGATGACTGAAAGCCCAGTTTATTTTTAGTGATGGTAAATCCTAGTGTTTTTTTTTTTTTAAACGCTCAGATTTACCATCACTTTAAATATTAAAGGGACATTCCAGTCAAAGTTAAAATGCACATAGATGAATAACATATTTGAATAGCAACATATTTACAATATACATATATTTGCAAAAATGTTTCTAGTAAAAGTTATAACTCTTTTAATGCTAACATTTTTCCCTGCACGAGCATGTGAAGCATAGCCAGATATTCTCAGTGTACCAGCATTTTAAATACTGCGGCTGCTGAAAGAGCCAATGGGGCTTATATCGCGTTAGTAATTATTATTATAGTTTATTTATGAAGCACCAACATATTCCGCAGCGCTGTCCATGGGTAGGTACAAATCATTTAAATAAAACGATATAAAACTTGTAAGAGACAGAACAAAATTTAACAAACACATACAGAAAGAATTGAGGGCCCTATTCCTGTGGGAACTTACAATCTAGAAGGGTAGGAGGTTGAGAAGCAGGAGGTGAGGACTGCAAGATTGAGAAAGGTGTTAATACAGAG
This sequence comes from Bombina bombina, assembly GCF_027579735.1. Classification (NCBI taxonomy): domain Eukaryota; kingdom Metazoa; phylum Chordata; class Amphibia; order Anura; family Bombinatoridae; genus Bombina; species Bombina bombina. The sequence continues at coordinate 760,958,705 of NC_069500.1, forward strand.
TTAGATGAGGGAAATGTTAGGTAAGTGAAATTAATTTATTATTGAGTTGGGTGGTAGGCTTCTCTGAATAGAAAAGTCTTCAGGGAGCATTTAAAGGAAGACAGATTAGGGCAAAGCCTGACAGCACAAGGGAGAGTCATTACCAGATAATAAAAGTACTTTAGGCGGTGTTTAAAATGCTAGTGCACGGTGCATACTTAAATACACTCTTAAAACAGCTAATGCTTTTCTAGAAGTTTTTACTTATACATGTATATTGCAAAAATGCTTCTATTCAAAATTGAAATGCACCGGTGTACATTCTAATTGTGGCTAGAATGTTTCTTTAATGAGTCATTTGGATATATCTATATACCTATTTTGCCTTACTAATGATGTAATACAGTGTCATAGCTGGATTTAGATGGACTTGAGCCAGCTCTGCTTATATATAAACTAGACTTAATATTTGAGGTTAACAAACATGTACATCCACATATCATTTTAATAATTTAGACTCCAAAAATCAATTTTAAAGTAAATTCATTTAGCACTATTCATAATAACATTAAATTATCAAAAATAAATAAATACATTTTAAAACAACTTTCCAATTTACTTCTATCTAATTTGCTTCGTTCTCTTTGTATCCTATGTTGAAAATCATACCTAGACTCAAGAGCAGCAGTGCACTACTCAGAGCTAACTGCTGATTGGTGCCTGCACATAGAGTCGTATGCAAAAGTTTAGGTACCCCTGACAATTTCCATGATTTTAATATATAAATAATTGGGTATTTGGATCAGCAATTTCATTTTGATCCATCAAATAACTGAAGGACACAGTAATATTTCAGTAGTGAAATTAGGTTTATTGGATTAACAGAAAATATGCATCAAAATGTAATTAGACAGGTGCATAAATGTGGGCACCCCAACATAAATATTGCATCAATATTAAGTAGAGCCTCCTTTAGCAGAAATAACAGCCTCTAGACGCTTCCTATAGCCTGTAAGAAGTGTCTGGATTCTGGATGAAGGTATTTTGGACCATTCCTCCTTTCAAAACATCTCCAGTTCAGTTAGGTTTGATGGTTGCCGAGCATGGACAACCCGCTTCAAATCACCCCACAGATTTTCAATGATATTCAGGTCTAGGGACTGGGATGGCCATTCCAGAACATTGTACTTGTTCATCTGCATAAATGCCAGAGTAGATTTTGAGCAGTGTTTTGAGTCGTTGTCTTGTTGAAATATCCAGCCCTGACGTAACTTCAACTTTGTGACTGATTCCTCAACATTATTCTCAAGTATCTGCCGATATTGAGTGGAATCCATGCGACCCTAAACTTTAACAAGATTCCCAGTACCGGCACTGGCCACACAGCCCCACAGCATGATGGAACATCCACCAAATTTTACTGTGGGTAGAAAGTGTTTGCCTTGGAACACTGTGTTCTTTTGCCGTCATGCATAACGCCCCTTGTTATGACCAAACAACTCAATCTTTGTTTCATGAGTCCATAGCACCTTCTTCGAAAATGAAGCTAGCTTGTCCAAATGTGCGTTTGCATACCTCAAGCGACTGTTTGTGGCGTGTGTGCAGAAAAGGCTTCTTCCGCATCATTCTCCCATATAGCTTCTCCTTGTGCAAAGTGTGCTGAATTGTTGAACGATGCACAGTGACACCATCTGCAGCAAGATGATGTTGTAGGTCTTTGGAGGTGGTCTGTGGGCTGTTTTTGACCACTCACCATCCTTTGCCTCTCTGATATTTTACTTGGCCTGACACTTCTGGCGTTAACAAGAACTGTGCCTGTGGTCTTCCATTTCCTCACTATGTTCCTCACAGTGGACACTGACAGCGTAAATCTCTGCAATAGCTTTTGGTAGCCTTCCCCTAAACCATAATGTTGGACAATCTTTGTTTTCAGGTCATTTGAGAGTTGTTTTGAGGCCCCCATATGTTGCCACTCAGGAGAGTCAAAGAGAACAACAACTTGCAATTGGCCACCTTAAATACCTTTTCTCATGATTGGATGCACCTGTCTTTGAAGTTCAAGGCTTAATGGGCTCACTAAACTAATTGTGTGTTCTAATTAATCAGTGCTAGGTAGTTACAGGTATTCAAATCAACAAAATGACAAGGGTGCCCAAATTTATACACCGGTCTAATTTCGTTTTGATGCATATTGCACATTTTCTGTTAATCCAATAAACCTCATTTCACTACTGAAATATAACTGTGTCCTGTCCTTCAGTTATTTGATGGATCAAAATGAAATTGCTGATCCAAACACCCAATTATTTATAACTGAAAATCATGGAAATTGTCAGGGATGCCTAAACTATTGCATATGACTGTATATAATTGTTGTCATTGGGTCAATGCTCATTGTTGTCATTGGGTCAATGCTCTCAGCAGTGCATTGCTTCTCCTTCAACAAAGGATATCACAAGAATAAAGCAAATTTTACAATAAGTTGCTTAAAATTGTATGATCTGTCCCTTTAACCCCTGCGCTTCCCATCTTATGTTAAAAAACTCACAGGTGTTGTTAATTTATTTGATACCTACGAAACAAACAAATTTAGGGAAAAGAAAATTTGACATGTCTAGCCACATGATAATTATCTAATATACAGGATAAGTAAGGAGTTAAATCACTGCAGCAGTGAATTAACCCTTCAATGTCCATCACACTTGCAGAGATGTACTAACTCCTTAATTGCCATGGCAACATACAGCAGTGAAATTAAATCTTATTTTACACATTGCCACCATAACTTAGAGATGCAGTGTCCCTTTCCATCTAAAAGCCAGAAGAGCACCTGGCTCTCAACAAGCTGCAGTGGCATAGATGTGGAAAAGGAAGTTTAGGTAGGCAGAACTGTACTGTTGGCACAGCCACGCTATGGGCAGAGAGGTGCAGCTTTTAGCCTCACACCTCTCTCCTTAAAGTAACAGAGCCAGGGCACTTTCCTAGCTGCCAGGGCCTACTTTACAAGCGCCTCTAGTGCCCGGATTTATCTAGCCCTGCATCAGTCAGCATCTTATATTTGCCTATAGTCATGTTTCTTCTTTTTATACAGTACATTTAGAGACTTAGTGCATTCGGATTATTTGTTAAGATCCAAATGCTGAAGCGCTATTGGGCTCCTTTCAGAGCCGGACTGATTCTGGTGCAAGGTCTTAACGTGATGATCTTGCACCAGAGTCAATCCAGCTCTGAAAAGAGCCCAATAGCGCTTACTTCCGCATTCAGATCCTAACGAAGGATCCAAATGCACAAGCTTAGTAAATTGTTCCCTGCACAACATTTTTCAGCTTTTTATAAACCTTAAAGTGAAAGTAAATCCTAGCGTTTTACAAACGCTAGGATTTACTATTGAAACAAATAAAGGGGACTTTCATTCATGAAGTATAAGATATTTCATGTAGAAAGCTCCTTTATTTGATTCAATCGATCGCCGCTCTTAGCTCCTACAGCAGTGTAAAGAAGTTCTCCAGCTAGTAGTGCAAATCGGATCCTTTATTAGTGCATACAGGGTTCCAACAGTAACCATGGGCGCCAAGCCGGATTTACCGCACAGCTATTGGCTAAGAGATGAAAACGTCACCTCTTAGCCATAAAATTTTTTGCCATGCGCTGCTGTAGCAGCTAAAAACGGTGATCGATTGAATCAAATAAAGGAGCTTTCTACATGAAGTATCTTATACTTCATGAATGAAAGTGCCCTTTATTTGTTTCAATAGTAAATCCTAGCGTTTGTAAAACGCTAGGATTTACTTTCACTTTAAGTAAAATTTGCAAGGCCCATGTTCTGTGATTACACATTATTATTCTACACTAGACTTGTTGAGGTCTGCTAATGTGCCAGAAATCAGTCGCTAATAAAGCCAAATGTGGCAGAGCAGAGTCTAGGTCTGCTGTTCTCACACAGTAAAGGTAACCATAGTAAAACGTGAAATGAGTAACAGGAATGGATTATCCAAAGCTTGTTGAGTTCTGTAGTCTTTAAAAGAGACAGGAAACATTAGAATTGCATGATCTATCTAAATAATGAAAGAAAAAAAATTGGGTTTCGTGTCCCTTTAATCATGCATACCACACAGGAGCAACCCTCGCTGAATTCTTAAAGGGACACAAAAACGCAATAATAAAATGCACTAATGGTTGTTTCTATGTGTTTAACCACCCTAATAAGTTAAGCACATATGTGAAGTCACTCACAGATCATTACAGCTCATGATCAGGACAAAGCCAGTAAGCAAATTGGGCGCAGCATATGTATGTAGCTGCTAACCATTGGTCATGGCCACCTCAGTGGCATAAGTGCTTTAACCCTTTAGCAGGTGTTAAGCACTTATAGTGACAATCATTTACCCAATATTAAAAAGCTGTAATACATCACAGAATTAGTTATTGCACTGGTAATGCCCTTTAAAAAATAGAGACTGAGCCTGGAAGTCCCTGTGAGCTGCTTACCATAGAAATTAACTTAGTAATAGAAAGAAGGAATTTCACAGGTGAGTGTAAGGCTTAAAGGGACACTGAACCCAATTTTTTTTCTATCGTGATTCAGATAAAGCATGCAGTTTTAAGCAACTTTCTAATTTACTCTTATCAAATTCTTTTCATTCTCTTGGTATCTTTATTTGAAATGCAAGAATGTAAGTTTAGATGCCGGCCCATTTTTGGTGAACACACTGTGTTGTTCTTGCTGATTGGTGGGTAAATTCACCTACCAATAAACAAGTGCTTTCCATGGTTCTAAAGAAAGCAAGAGAACGAAGAAAATGTGATAATAGGTGTAAATTAGAAAGTTGTTTAAAATTGCATGCTCTATCTGAATCACAAAAGAAAACATTTGGGTCCAGTGTCCCTTTAACATGGCAGAAGGGCGGTGTGACTAATTGCACGATTTGATTAATCGCTATATGAGGCTATGCAATATCTGAATTGCATGAGGCTGCAATTTTTTATTAAAAAGAAAAAGAAAAAAAAAGCGGCTTCCTTAACATGTCGTGCCAGCCACACAAACGCTCCAGCCCAGCAGCACCACTGATCACTCCTCAGGAGGGACAGACCAAGGGCGTCACATCAGTGTCAGAGTACATAACGCTACTACGCCTATTTTACTTGCCCCATGGTTTGTTGCTCCAGTCCTTAAGCGAGTACAGACAAGGAAGTTGGCGGACTGGCAGTGCTCTTTTTCTATGGCCTATCAGTCTGTGGTGCAAACAGCAAAGGGATCCATTTTTTTATGCAAAATGTATATTTAAAAATATTTAAATAAAATCGCAATCACAGTATTTAATTAAAAAAAACGGAGTCCACCCCCTCACCAAATCGCACAGCCATACATGGCAGCAAACAGCAATGCTACAAAAAACACTATATTTAACTTCCCTACATATCTAGCATGAAATTACCAGTAGCAAAGATTAGTAAGATATTTTAATGGAGAAGTAATATTTAAAAGGGTGTGAAACCCAAAATTTCTCTTTCACTATTCTGATAGAGCATAACATTTTAAACAGCTTTACAATTAACTTCTGTTATCAAATTTGCTTCATTCTCTTGGTATCCTTTGTTAAAGGAACAGCAATGCACTACTGTGCGCTAGCTGATCACATCGGGTCAGCTAATGACAAGAGGCATATTTGTACAGCCACCTAAAAGCAGCTAGTGCCCAGTAGTGCATTGCTGCTGTTAAAGAGCTTACCTGGGTATGCTTTTCAACAAAGGCTACCAAGAGAAAGAAGCAAATTAGGCATAAATAAAATGAAGTGGTTTAAAATTGCATGCTCTCTCTCAATCACTCAAACGCTAGGATTTACCATCCATCACTAAAAATAAAGTGGAGTTTAAGTGATCAGTTATTAAAAAAGGGTGCTAAACTCACACTTTCTGTGATGCTGCACATTGCTCTCCTTCAATGAGGTGATGTTTGCACCTCTAAACCAATAGCCATGCAGGTTAGCTGACAGAATTCTGTATTCTACCACAGCTATTGGTTTAGAGGTGAAGAGAAGAGCGCTGTGCCGTGGCCACTGACTTTAGCGAGGTGCAGCGGCACAGTCGTGGTGAGTTTAGCACCCTTTTTAATAACTGATGACTTAAACTCTACAAATCCTGTATGTGTCGCAATGTATAATGCTAAATAAGATACTGATGCTTTATAAATAACTGATAATACTGTGTGTGTGTCGTTGTGTGTAAAAATCAATAGTCGACACTAAACTCTGTAACAATCTACAATGTAAGATACAGTCAATAGCTACTGATAACATTTTAATGAGACTCTAGCTCCCCCACAAACTGCTGATCATACACTGTTCTAACCGATTCCGAGTTCAACCCCAAGCAAAAGAACAATAAAAAAGGGTGGTAGTGCACCTAGCCAAGCAAGAATGTTGGTTACTCTTCTTGAACGCATCCTGTTAATGCAGTAGAATTGCATAATTAACAAGTGTATAAAAAAAGGCAATGATTTAACACCTACTCTGAATTTCAAACAAGCAGTAGATTTTTGTTGTGACAAATTTATTTTTTCTCCCATTTTCTGGCCCCCTGTATCATGTGACAGACATCAGCCAATAACAGACTAGTATACGTATACCTTTAAGCTTGTGCACATGCTCAGTAGGATCTTGTTCCCCAAAAAGTGTGCATATGAAAAGACTGTCCAAAATTTGATAATGGAAGTAAATTGGAAAGGGTCTTAAAACTCCATGATCTGTCTGAATCATGAAACTTTATTTTGAATTGGGTGTCCCTTTAACCTTCTCAAAACCTCCACAAAACTTTCCCCTAGTTTTGAAAGCTTCAAGCGCTCCCTAAAGACTCTACTATTCAGGGATGCATACAACCTACACTAACAGTTCTTTATACCGTTTCCTCTCCTCTATTGCTATCTCCTTGAACCCCCTTAGCATGTAAGCCTAAGAGTCCAGCTGTTTGCAGATCACCTTCTTAAGAGCTGACTACAACAGTGCGACTCTTGGCAGGGCCCTCTACCCGTCTGATCCCTATAAATGTTTCCTTGTATTATGTTTATAGCGCTGCGGAATCTGTTGGCGCTCTACAAATAACCAATAATAATAGTGAAAGAGGAAGTATGTGATTATTTACTCTACTGCTCACTGGTTGAGTATCATGTCCCTTTTAAACAGGAGTATTTTCATTTTGTTTTTCCCCAATTATGTAGAGCCAGGCAATCAAAAGGGTCTATAGTAAATAAAGAGCATGACAGAGGTCATCCATAAGATTTCTGCTTAGGGAGACAGAAAATTGGCCCCTGTACACATAGTAGAGTGTGTTTCTAGAATACCTAGTAGAGGAATTTAATAGGTTGTTAGAATTGGCACCAGGCAAAATCCTGCTTATATAATAAGGTCAAGGATCAAATAGTGTCAGGATTTATGGCAGTAAGGAAAATAGCAGCTTGGATGGAAAAAATCTGTCATAATCTATTCAAGCAATAACCAAGTATCAATCAGACTTTTGCAATATGTGAATTATCTTACGTAACTAAGGGTAACTAGAACTGTTTTTTCCTCTGCAATAAAAGTCTATACCCAACGTGATATGCACACCTCTTGTTATATTGCAGCATCTCTTTCCTGACTTGCAAAACTATTCTTTATTCTCATGGTGCCCCACAAAATAAAAGAAAGGAAACCAACAATTTAGGAGATTTATTTTTGGTGGATATTCTGAATATTTTTGATAGAAGCCTAACTTAACCCAGATCACTGTCTAGTAATGGGCAAAGCAAGCAATGTAAAGATGCATTTTACTGAAAAACACAACAGAAAATAATATCATGTGGTCTTTGTGCTTTACAAGTTTAGTTTAAGCAGGTTTATATATATAAACAATAAAATAAAAAAATAGCCATCACGGTGGCCATTTTTAAATCACCTCCCTAAAACACACCTTACTTTTCTTCAGCCACAGGAGAAATTGATACCAGCCCTTTTTAAATATTGTTTAAAGTGACATTAGATGTCTTGGCAAAATACTATTTTGATTTTCCTGAAACCCACTCTGAGATGCTCTGCAGCTGTCAGTGCACAGGGTACCAGGCTTGTGATAGACTGACAGATTGTATGGCATCTCTCTGTGTTATACCAGTGGCCCGTGTGTCCGGTTAGGGCCTCAACATACACACAAAGATAGCTCAAAGGCTCTAATTAAAGGTGATGTACGCTAAGACGCTGCGCTGAAGAAAGCTGAAATCTCTGATCTGTGAACTAAAAAAAAAGCTTGCTCACACCACTGGATATGCTTTGAGACTTTAAAGAGACAGACATACCAGACAAAGCTTTGTTAAAAAAGTATTTACAAGATGCACTCACCTGCAGGTGTAACTCAGATTCCTTCGTATGCTCCTTTTGAAGAAGCTTTTGCAGCCCTCACATGTAAAAACTCCATAATGCTTCCCACTGGATTTATCTCCGCACACCACACAATCTACCTGGATCCCTGGCCGTTCTTCATCACCCTGTTCTGGGTCACTCATCCCTCCTTGTGGTGAGGCCTCTTCTTCCTCAGAATTTCTGGGGTACCCTTTACCCACCCCATTAGTGTCACCATTGGGGTCTCCCCAGCCCCCAGACACCATGGCCATAACAGCACCAGTATAAAACTCTAGTAAACTGAAAGCTTCAAAAAATTGAACTGAAACACCAAAAAAAAAAAAAAAAAAAAAAAAAAGAAGAAATATAAGGCACTGGGAATTTAAAGTTCTGCCAGTAATTCAATCTAAATGACAGATGTCCACAGTCTTATAGCTCAGACAAAAACATGGTAACCCATGTTTTAAATGTCACAGTATTAAAACTTTTGTGTAATTCAAGAAGGGAATTTCCACAATTTAAAAAAAAAAAAAAGTTTGGTAACCAATGATTGGTGGTAAAAGTATAGACTTTTTGTAGTGATGTAAACTGGTTTCTATAAAGATTTTGTGAACTAGTATAACGTTAGGAACATTTAAAAAAAATGTTATGGCTTGTGACTTCAGATAGCTTGATAGAAACTGACAGTGTATAAAGGTGGAAGGGACTGTAAGAGAGGTCAGAAAGGATAGGCAATAATATGCCCTCCCCTTGTTTGGACTGCTAGGTTATAGGAACAGGATATACCGGTTCTGTAAGATCCAGGAGAATGGAATGAAATACAGAAGCCCTGGGGGGTGTTTTAGGATATGACAGAGCAAATAATGGCTGTGGGGTAAATACAAAAGGTATTTACATTATTGAAACTTTTAAAAGTATTGCTTGCAATGGGAAAATATAATCTGTATCTATAGTGCAAGCTCAATAACCTCAATAATAAAAGTGTACTTCATGCATTAGCAGGCTGTGTTGTATGATTTATGGTATAGTGTGATAGATTTTTTGCAGGGTATCTGTGGGCTCTTTAACCCTTTTTGGTGTGGTCAGTTTCCGGATGTGAGTGGAGGTATGCGTTGTGACAGTGTGTATGGTCAGTCTAGTGAGGTATAGGGTGTGCGCGTTGTATATAAGGTATATACACTATAAGGCGCCTCTAAGGTATGACTATCATTATAATGTGTCTCCTTAGGTTATGTGTGTAGTATTGCTGCCCCAGTGGTCCAGATCGGTCGTGTGTCCGCCCCCTCTGGGGTGCAGTTACCCAGTGAAGCCCGGCTCTCCTTGCCCCATGCCCGGTCCGGAGTGCGGCCGATGGGAGCGGAGAGGGCGGAGAGCCCTGGCCCCTCCTACACTGTGACACCCGTAGAGGAGGGTCCTAACCCGTGGGAGGGGACAGGCCACACGCGGGAGGGGAACCTATGTACAGAGAAGAGAAAGCGAAGAGTGCTAAGGGTACAACATGGTGTCCGCAGTTCATCCACTACAGGCCACGAGTGTTTATTTTAACCCTCAGGGTATTTTGTTGGGAGCGTTTATTAGGGTAGTAACATTGGGCTATGGAGTCATCTTAATTTTAACTATTGTGAGTTGAATGTTGACCAAGGATAATAATTTTAGTGGAGTTATGAATTTGCAAGCAGCAATAGGACACATCTAAAGTGTTGTAATACAAGTCCAGGACAATATATGTATAAAGTTGCGAGGCTGGGTATTTTAGTGTAATTTTAATTGGGAATTAGATATTGCAAGCTCTGAAGAAAAATATTTCAAACAATTGAAGTAATTTGCACATTTGATGTGAAAGTTATGTTAGCCTGTAATTTCTTTACATATTAAAAGTTATACAGATCATGTATTTGTAAACTAATGTTAGCATATTTCAGATGTATAGTTATGGATACTGGTAAGACGACAGCAATTGAAATATTCGTGATTCAGATAGGGTATGTAATTTTAAACAACTTTCCAGTTTACTTTTATTATGACATTGTCTTTGTTCTTTTGGTATTCTTTGTTGAAAGTTTAACCTAGGTAGGCTCATATGGTAATGTCTAAGCCCTTGAAGGCCGCTTCTTATATCAGCGTAATTTGACAGTTAGACAGCGCTAGTTCATATGGGCCGTGTATATAACATTATGCTCACTCCGTGGAGTTATTTATGAGCCGACACTGGTTAAAATGCAAGTCTGTAAAAAGAACTGAAATAAGGAGGCAGTCTGCAGAGGCTTAGATAATAGGTAATCATAGAGGTAAACGTATATTAATATAACCGTATTGGTTATGCAAACTGGACAATTGGTAATAAAGGGATTATCTAGCTATTAGAATATCAATTCTGGAGTAGACTGTCCCTTTAAAAATCAGTTTTCTTGGTAAATATGGATTTATTTATCTGAGAGTCTGATGCTTTTTGTTTTATTAAAGGGACCTGCTACCTATAAGTTAAATCACTTGAAAGTGACGCAGCATTTCTGTAAATAAACTGACTAGAATATATCACATGGAACATCTCTGTAAAAAAAGAAGATATTTTACCTCATAATTTCCTCAGTATCCACATCCCACTGTAGAGGAATTTTAAGCATCTAATCCAGATGCTAATCCCAGGACTTGCATAGAGAGATTGATTGTTAACATATGTTACCTGCGCTTATAATGGGCCACGAGTGCTTCTCTATGTGTTGTCTTAATAAAATAAAAAACTGCAAAAGGTTTCCTGTCCAAAGAGCACAGGGGGTATATAGCATCTTGCTGTTAAAGGGACAGTCTAGGCCAAAATAAACTTTCATGATTCAGATAGAGCATGTCATTTTAAACAATTTTCCAATTTACTTTTATCACCAATTTTGCTTTGTTCTCTTGGTATTCTTAGTTGAAAGCTTAACCTAGGAGGTTCATATGCTAATTTCTTAGACCTTAAAGCCCACCTCTTTCAGATTGCATTTTAACAGTTTTTTACCACTAGAGGGTGTTAGTTCACGTATTTCATATAGATAACACTGTGCTCGTGCACGAGAGGTTATCTGGGAGCAGGCACTGATTGGCTAGACTGCAAGTCTGTCAAAAGAACTGAAAAAAGGGGCAGTTTGCAGAGGCTTAGATACAAGATAATCACAGAGGTTAAAAGTTTATTAATATAACTGTTGGTTATGCAAAACTGGGAAATGGGTAATAAAGGGATTATCTATCTTTTAAAACAATAAAAATTCTGGTGTAGACTGTTCCTTTAAACTGAATTTCACAGGCTCAAATCATACGCAAGGGAGTTTTTTAATAACCTATATTTTTATTTTGGTTGTACTGTAACACAAATAAAAGTATAGCAGCTATACAAGCAACTGCAATATACAATCAAGTCAAGAGAAAATAAAATCAAATGTAAATTTATCTTTTAAAAGGGTAGGATAAATATTAGAATATTTTTACACAAAATTAAACCTAAATACTTATATCTAATAAATGTATATAGAATAAGGAACGATAAAGCAAATATATCTAATACTTTTAACTAAGTAAAACATATTTTATAATATAATACTATTAAACTTTGAATACAATAAATTTAGTATTATGAACATGATGTAACATCTGTGTGCTGCACATACACTACTTTATGTGTTACTGGCAGCCAAGGCTAAATATAAATCTACTGGTAGTCAAGGAAGTGTTTGAAACACTGTTTTGTATGTGTTACTTATAGCCACTGGGTAAACATCTCTTCTTCTTTTTTAACTCAAAATCCCTTTAACCCCAAATAAATAAATACAAAGAAATGTGAACTGTTGAACAATGATGCTGTGGAAGAGATACTACTGAAAGAAATGTTCCGGCTTTTTCATGACAACTTAAACTCTGGCATGAACATACACTTGTTTGCCATTTAATATACTGTAGTACTCCTATTTACACAACTTTGATTTTAATCCACTCTCATTCTTTCCCGCCTCGATTACTGCAACTCTGTCCTCTCTGGTCTCCCCACCTGCCGCCTAGCTCCTTTACAATCCATAATGAATGCCTCTGCCAGACTCATCTTCCTTACACGTCGCTCTTCATCTGCTGCATCTCTCTGCCAATCCCTTCACTGGCTTTCTCTAGGATAAAACACACAATTCTCACTCTGACATACAAAGCCCTCAACTGCACTGCTTCCCCCTATATCTCAGACCTTGTCTCCAGATACTCTGCTTCCCGTCCCCTTCGCTCTGCTCATGACCTCCTACTCTCCTCCTCTCATTACCTCATCACACTTCCGTTTACAGGACTTCTCCAGACTGGCTCCCATCTTATGGAACTCTCTGCCTCGCTCCACAAGACTCTCCCCTAGTTTTGAAAGCTTCAAGTGTTCCCTGAAGACTCTACTGTTCAGGGATGCATACAACCTACGCTAACCTTACTTCATACCAGTTCCTCTCCTCCATTGCTATCCCCTGAACCCCCTTAGCATGTAAGGCTAAGGGCTAGATTTATCAAAGCCATTCTCCTCTAATATCGTCCAAAATAATGCATACAAATGGATCCTCATATTTATCAAAGCACTCTGCGCCTATAATTGCGCAAATCTGAAAGAAACTTCTTCGCACTTCACTTGCATCCGCCTAGGCGCACATGCGCGCTCCTGAGTGCACCAATATACATTAGTAATAGGCATAATATAACAGCCCGACCTACAAATACGCCCAGTTGCTTATTCATCTTTGCTTTGCGCCGATAATTCCGGCTGTAATTGCGTGTTGTATATTTCGCCATACAGACTGAGTCGAACACCATTATAATACATGCTTTTACATCTTGAGATGCAGTACTTTACTCTTTCAACTAATTTTTCAAAAGTCCAGCGCAAAGAAGATACTGTTATTCCCAGTAATTTGCGCTTCCACAGGCGCATATGGTACTAAAAGTTTTATATGTATATATTGATATATTCATTTTTGTGTCAACTTATGGCACAAACAGCACAGAAACATTGTGTAATATAAATATTAGCTAATTAGTTACCTAAAAAACGTTTTTTTAATAATCAAAACATGGCGGCGCAAATATTTATAGGGAGTAAATACTGTTCCCGACAGGCGCAATTTATCATTACTATGCCCCAGCTCCCATGCACAAAGTTACGTCTATTTTTTTGATAAATTTAGGCGCACATGTGCGCCTCTCCGGAGTCGAGCTGGGGCGCAGTTACAGGCGAAGAACATACAGAGTTCGCCTAGCCTTTGATAAATCTAGCCCTAAGAGTCCAGCTGTTTGTAGATCACCTTCTTAAGAGCTGACTACAACAGTGCAACTCTTGGTAGGGCCCTCTACCCATTTGATCCCTTTAATTGTTTTGTTGTACTCTGCCTTTGTTTATAGCGCTGCGGAATCTGTTGGCGCTCTACAAATAACCGATAATAATATTTTGGAATATTTATGTGAACATACTGTCCTATTGCAAAATTTCACTCATTGTTTTCTCCAAACCATTTTGCATTTAGCCACCAATCAGCAAGCGCTATTCAGGTGCTGAACCAAAAATGGGCAGGCTTCTAAGCTTGCTTTTTAAATAAAGATACCAAGAGAACAAAGAAAATTGATAATAGGAGTAAATTAGAAAGTTGTTTAAAAGTGCACGCTCTATGAGAATCATGAAAGAAAAAAAATTGGGTTTCATGTCCCTTTAAACACATAGGGCCAGATTATAAATGGAGTGTTAAGTAGCGATAGAAGTAAGTTTTTTGCACGCGTCGGGTTACGCTTGTATTACAAGTTGAAAGTAAACTGTTTTCGCTAGAAAATAGCCTAATGTTTGCTCGATCACCTCTTGAACTATTTATTTTTCAATAATTTAGTTATCAATCGCAATCCTTTAAAAAGGCTTATCAAATAATTTATATTCATAATACCTATAGCCTTTAAAAGGACTTGAAACCCAAACTTATAGTAACACATGTGCTTCATTCTCTTGGTATCCTTTGTTGAAGGAACATAACCACTTTATTGGGAAGCTAGCTGAGCACATCTCATGAACCAATGAAAAGAGGCATTTATAATAAAAAAAAATATTAGATATGACTTTTTTAAAGGGTTGTGATCGACCCTTTAGTGTCTACCTCAATAACTGCTCCTTATGATAAAAGGATCCAATAGCCACATATTTTATTATATATTGTTCCTTGTCTCCTATGCCTGCTGTTATAAGTCACAAATAGCAGTATACCAACTTCGATATTTTTTTTTTTTGAGTGATACAATAACCTTCAGATTCTAACTTCTGTGCAAACTGTAGCTATTGATGTATTGAGGCTTGAGAATGATATATTTAATTTATTTTTATTGAGGGCATTCTAAATACAACATGTACAGGTATACATAATACATTTTCACTCCCCACATCCAGTCTTGGCCAATTTCAGCCGCTTCCCCCTTTAAAAACATCTCCAAAATTCTCCAATTCTTCACACAAGGCACAACTAAGACTTTAATCCACTTTCTCATCATTTCCAGCCTTGACTATTGCAACTCCAGCCTCCCTAGCTGCCGTCCATCTCCCTTACTATCCATAATAAATGCTTCTGCCAGGCTGATCTTCCTTAAACATCGCTCATCTGCGGCACCTCTCTGTCAGTCCCTTCACTGGCTTCCTCTAATCTCTAGAATAAAACACAAAATCCTGACTAACTTTTAAAGCTCTCAATGACACTGCTCCACCCTACATATCCAACCTTGTCTCCAGATACTCTCCCTCCCATCTCCTTCACTCTGCTCATGACAACCATCTCCTCTCTTGTTACTTCCTCACATTCCCTGTCTACAAGACTTCTCCAGACTGGCCCCTATTTTAGTGGAAAACTCTGCCTTGCTCCACAAGACTCTCCCCTAGTTTTCAAACTTTCAAGCGCTCCTTAAAGACCGTACTGTTCAGGGATGCATACAATATATACTAACCTTTTCTTAGTTCCTCTCCTCCTTTGGTTATTCCCATGAACCCCCTTATCAGCTGGCTGAGCATCATGGGAAATGTAGTTCCAAAACCTCTGGAGGGCCAAGTTTGTGGATGTCTGCCCCAGAGCCTGTATGAAGTGTGTCCTTTCAAGAGCACTGCACAAACATGCCCCCATTTTTTTAAAAAAATATTGATTTACTGTTCATTATGTGCATAGTTTAAGGACAAATGTGCAGTGAATTTCCTAGAAACATACTTGGCAAATGTCCATGATGGACTAACAGCTACTTCTTTATGTGATATCATGAAAAGCTTCTAAGGTTGCTTAGGTTTATAATGAAATTCGCACTCCTGGACAAACGTAAAAAGCTGAACTTAGGATGCGCGATAACCTTTTCCCCTCATAGAAGTCGATAAAGCAAAAAAGTTGTCGAAAAACCCCTTACTTGAGTGCAAACATGATCACATATTCTCAAGTGCGCTAACCCGACATGAAAATATGGATATTTCACATTCCAATGTTCTTCACATAGCAGAATGTTATATTTATTCATAAATAAAAATGTATATATATATATCTGATTGTATTTTGCAAAAAATATATATTTATACCTATATATATGCACATATATATGTATGTACGGTATGTGTGTGTAAAAAGAGAACAAGAACTAAAACATCCCTAAAACCAAATGTAAATACTCTAAACTTCCTGCTGCTCAAATCCAAACACTAGAAGTGCAGAGACCCCTACTGTTAAATTGTGAAAAAATGTGAGTAAAAAGAAAGGAATAAATGCACAGAAATGGAGCAATTAGAAATCTACAGCTCAGAAAAGCCCAATTTAATCCGTTTATAAGTTCATAGAGCACTAATAGTGCACTTGATAGCAATGGTTAAAAATGGATAAAAAGATGGTTAAAAATTGGTAATAATATCCAGCAGAAAATGAAACAATTCATACGTTACACAGAGTAGTATAGCACTATAATAAATAAATAGATACATAGGGGCCTATCTATCAAGCTCCGAATGGAGCTTGAGGGGCCCGTGTTTCTGGCGAGCCTACAGGCTCGCCAGAAACACCAGTTACGAAGCAGAGGTCTAAAGACCGCTGCTCCATAATCCTTTCTGCTTGCTCTGAGCAGGCGAACAGACCATCAGAATTCAACCCGATCGAGTACGATCGTGTTGATTGACACCCCCTGCTGGTGGCAGCAAGTCTGCAGGGGGCGGCGTTGCACCAGCAGCTCTTGTGAGCTGCTGGTGCAATGCTGAATACGGAGAGCGTATTGCTCTCCGCATTTAGCGAGGATCAGGTCCTCAAGACCTTTGATAAATAGGCCTCTTAGTCCGCAAAACAGGTCTCAATTGATTAAGATAAAAAGATGTGAAAGTAAAAAGTGTAACTTCAACCACTATTAAAAAGAAGAGTCACAAAAAGAGTCCAAAGTGTAGGCAGATTAGAATTCAGTGGTTTTCTGAGCTGTAGATTTCTAATTGCTCCATTCCTGCGCCTTTCTTGCTTTCTTTTTACTCGTGTATATATAAATATATATATATGTGTGTGTGTGTACATAATGATGTATTTATGTGTTTATATATACATATTTAGAGATGTATATGTATGTATCTCTATTGTAAAGCACTGTGCCTGCTTTGTTTTTCCCCTAACACCCGAGACCTCATATAACTTTTTTTTTGTGTAATATTTTTTTTCAATATTTTTTATTGGACAGTGTTAATATGAGTGTAACTGTACCTTGTAATGTTTGTTTGATGTGTTTTGTGAAACTTTATTTGTTTTGTGAAACAGTTACCAGAGGTCCGAGGTTAATCTATCACGACACATGTTAACTTTAATTGCGCTCAAGCGATCGCGTTTACTGTGAACTTGTAATATGAACAAAAAACCTGAGACGCAAAAAAAATTCGCGATAAACGCCTTTTTGCTCGCGTGCAACAGTTAGCACACCACTTGCAATCTAGCCCTTAGTAAGAAAAGGGATTTTTTGTAAACATCAAATGATCTAAAGAAACAGTGTATTTTATTTTTACTTTGTAATGTCCATTTATGTATAAACTTCACACTCTCTTTAACCTCTTTTGTACTTTCCTGGTTTCACTTCCATGTTACCTCCCTAGTAGTTATTTACTAACCTGACTGCTGCTCAGTGATTAGGTGTTTGAAATGTAAAGAAAATAAAAGGTGAGTAAAGATTTCTGGTGTAAGGGGAGACTGTGAGCCTTTTCAGGCCTTAAACAAATGGTTATAATGGGCATTCCTATTTTATGTGTGTCCTACAAGGTCCTCTCCTTGCATGCCTCATCTAACACAAAAATGTCATTCTCTGTAATGTGATCTTCTCAGCTCCACCCCTCCCCCTGTAGAGAGAAACACTGGTTTGTTTTGATATAACTTAGTCCCCCGGCCACTGTTTGATCTTTGACCCTATTCCTAAACACAAGATTCCCTTAACGCCTTTAGTTCCTTTACAGAGAATGTTTAAATGTGTCAGAGTGTACAATATATATATATATACACAGAGTTTATTACACTTGATATTAAAGGGGCATGGAAAACAATTTGTAGGATTCAGATAGAGCTTTAGTTTAATTATGTTATTAAACTTCCATCATCCTCTTGATATGTTGTCTATCTATTAGTTCCATGGGACATGCTGAGGTGGCTTTAGCAATGTGCATGGGACTTGATCACTAGATTTACAACATTGGGGTAGATCACAATACTTTAAACAAGCCTATTACATGATTTTTCTACAACCCCCCTCTCCCCGACTTCAATGCTGGTTTTCTGTATAAAAGAATTTAATGTGTTTCTAAAGGATTATGGTCAACCCTGTTGCTACAAACATACACAGATTCTTGCAGAAATTGTTTTCATATACTGCTGAAGACACATGCACATTCCAGAGCCTATCTAGGTATGCTCTTGTGAAAACAAGCTAGGTTTCAACTGGAGGTGTCAAGAGAAAGAGAAAAACACTCAAATGTATTAACTGTGCATTACATCTCTATCTGAATCATGAATGTTTCATTTTGATTTCCATGTCCGATTAAATATAGGAACAGTCACATGTCCAATGCAATTTCTTACTACTGTGGGATTGTTTACCCCTATGTGTGTATGTTTATATAATAACCACACCGGGTAGCATACAGAATGGAGTTTGCTTTTAGTAAGTAAAAGTAAGTACATTGTATCAAAAAGCTAATGTTTCCCAAAAATATACATATTTACATAAACTAAAGATTTTTATTTCTTACACTTTTGTGTAAGATTACAAATCAACCAACACCATGTATGTTCATTACTGGATTAGAGATTTTCCACTGTGAGTGGCACAACACTGACATACAACCAATTCCTAATTCCTCCCAATATTTAAATAACTACTCAAGACACTGGGAAAGCTGCTTTTTCTCCCCAACAACAACTCATAGTTACCTACGATTGTCAGCTCTCAAAAATACTTTGCATCCAGCCGCTGTTGAGAGGTAGCACATGAGGCCATTTTGTAGACGTTTCCCAGGTTCTACACTAGGCCCCAAAATATATATTTCATATATGAGCAGTAATTATGTTCTATTTACTGCCAGTAACAAACAAAGCTGCTATTTTTACCCCATGGGTGTTCGTTATAAATGAAAGCAGTGATTTTTACTACCTTTTAGTTGTCCATAAGACCTAGGTTGCCAGTAACACACAGAGCAGTGCTCTCTTTACCCCATCATGGATACCAGAAATAAAACAGCGATTTTATCATTTCTGTCAGTATTACAATCACTGATGTAACTCATTTGGTGCCAGCAATAGCGCAACAATGTTGCAACTGAGCTCCTTATTTTCCCCCCTTCCAAAATTTCCACACCCCATGTCTCTATAACTGTTGATAACTCCATCATTACCCCAACCTCACATGCCTGATGTCTTGGGGTCACACGACTCAGATCTTTCACTCCTCACATTCAGTCCTTGGTTAAAGCCTGCCGCTTCCACCTTAAAAGCATCGCTAAAATCAGACATTTTCCTTACACAAGACACAACTAAGATTTTAATCCACTCTCTCATCCTTTTCCACCTCAACTACTGCAACTCCATCCTCTTTGGTCTCCCTAGCTGCTGCCTAGCTCCTTTACAATCCATAATGAATGCCTCTGCCAGGCTCATCTTCCTTACATGTCGCTCTTCATCTGCCGCACCTCTCTGCCAATCCCTTCACTGGCTTCCTCTTGCCTCCAGGATTAAACACAAAATTCTCACTCTGACTTATAAAGCCTTCAATTGCATTGCTCCATCCTACATCTCAGACCTTGTCTCCAGATACTCTCCCTCCTGACCTCTTCGCTCCGCTCATGATCTCCTCCTCTCTTGTTACCTCCTCACATTCCCGTTTACAAGATTTCTCCAGACTGGCTCCCATCTTGTGGTACTCTCTGCCTCGCTCCACAAGACTCTCCCCTAGTTTTGAAAGCTTCAAGTGCTCACTAACGCATACAACCTACACTAACTTTCCTATCTCCACTGCTATCCCCTTAAACCCCATAGCATGTAAGCCTATGAGCCCAACTGTTTGTAGTCCACCTTTATAATAGCTGACTACAACAGTGCAACTCTCGGCAGGACCCTCTACCCATTTGATCCCTGTAATTGTTTTTATATACCACCTATGTTCATAGAGCTGCAGAACCTGTTAGTGCTCTACAAATACCTGATGATAATACTAATAATCACCTTTTGTACCAGTTAACATGTATAGCAGTGATTTCAACCCCTTGTGTATCATGAACAGTGATTTCACATTTTGTACACTGTATAGATCATATAGATCATTTATTTGTATCCCATTAGTGGCAGTAAAACACAGCTACAGGTCATGTTCTTCTCTGCTCATCAAGCCTTCCCACCCACATGCCTTAAAGGGACAGTATACACTCATTTTCATATAACTGCATGTAATAGACACTACTATAAAGAATAAGATGCACAGATACTGATATAAAAATCCAGTATAAAATGGTTTAAAAACTTACTTAGAAGCTTTCAGTTTAGCTCTGTTGAAAAGGCAGTTGGAAAGCCCACTGCAAGTGGGAGATAAGACACTCCCCCCTCTCCCTGCTTTTGCATATGAAAAGACCTTTTACACAAACAGGAGCAAGCTGGAGTAGGTAGTTGACATTATTCAAATAAAACTTTGGGGCTTGGTTAGGAGTGTGAAAATCAGGGCAATGTTATTTAAATATAAGCAAAATTATACATTTTAAAAAAAAACAAACTTTATGGGCTTTATAAATAAATCATCTACAAAACATTTATGCAAAGAAAAAATGAGTGTATAATGGCCCTTTAATCCTTTACAGATATGGCTATCTTATGACATTTCGGCTTCCAGTGATTTGTATAGATTTTAGTAGCTGCTTGATAAACCTAACTGTCTGGTTCTGTACTGGACATCTGATTACCCTATAAATGTTTAATATAGTTCTCACCACTAGGGGCATACAGATGGGGTCTTGCATCCTTGCTAGGCAACCAGGGATTATTGAATTTCAATAAAAATAAATAAATGAAACATTTGGATAGTATAGAAGTGAGAAGGTATCATAACATAGAAGTACCCCTTAAAATGTGGTGCAAAAATACACCCCTTTGATTGTTCCTAATGTATAGCGCTACTGTTAGCCAGACATACATTAGGCTGGGGAAATGGCCCAGAGCTTTATTTCTCCATTCTCATTTTATATACATATATTATTGCTAGCTTATTAATAATGTTTATACAAGTGTACAAGGTTGTTCATTTTGTTAGTGGCATCTTATTCAATGCATTCAATTTCATTACCTCTGCATATTTGTAACAACCTGCATTACCAGGGCAGTAAAAGGCAACCAATATCTCAGGTATAGCCAAATCCACATTTGCAGCCCAGAGTCTTAAAACCACAGAAATCCTGATACACAGTAACACGCATGACAGCATTCACTGCATACCCCAACATGTGGGACATAAGAAAATGATATACCACATTTTAGGCGAACACTATATTAAAGGATAAATTACCAGCATTATAAAATTATCTGAATGTGTGAGACATTATTAATACATTCTTTTTGGCACATGAATTGAACAGTCTTTGCACTTGTTGCAGTATTTTGACTTTTTTTTTTTAGTAACTTTAAAGGTACAATAAAGTCAAAATTAAATTTTCATGATTCAGAGAGAGCAAATGCATTTTAGGGGATTGGAACTTCTTGACATACATAATATAAATACATTAAAGGGACAGTAAACCCTAAAAAAAAAATCAAGGATTCAAACCTACAGATATTTAACCTTTTTTTTCATGTTATTTTTTTTGTTTTAATATTAAAAAGTCACTATATGTGTTCACTAATTTGCACTCCCTCTGTTTACCTCATTATGCAAAGCCATTCACGGATGGCTCTACACATAGCCCTCATGAGCGCGTATCGCCATTTTCAATCCCATGATTCATATAAACTAACCAGCAGAGAGAATAGTATATGATCACTTGCAGACTTGATATGTTAAAATACGCAAGCTCAAATAGTTTCACAGAAGATTGACTCTGATGAGACATGCGTGTTACTGTAGTGACACTAGTGCACATGCGAACGGGATTGAGATTTGCCAGAATGAATATTCATTAGACTCATTATAAGCAAAACAACGATTGGTCGATTGCTTACACACATTTCAGTTGCTTGCTCACAGAGCTGTCAGTTATTGCTAGAACGAAGCATGAAGCGCCTGCTTCAAAATCGAAATAATAAGGTAAGGTTTTAAAAACTAACATTTACATTGGAAAAATAATTGTAATGTAGTTGAGAAATGAAATCGTTGTTTTGAAAGTAATGACTTTTCTAACACTTTAATGTTTCACAAATTTGTTTTGCAACAGGACCCTGGCATAAATCAAGTGGTAACTGTACGTAGAACATGTATTTGTTATGTTGTTCCCACAGCAAGTGTTTAAATGTTCTGTGTGAAAGGTAAGAAGTCCATTAACACGTTATGGGGTGGATGGCATTCGTAGATATTTGTAGTTTAGGATGAGTAATAAGTTAAACGTTTTTTCCTGCTCCGTACCATTGTCTAAGGGGTTTCCTCAAGACACAAACAACCCTGGGGCCCTCCAGGTGCCCACAAATAGACTTGGGACTAGCATACTGTTTGGGACAGGACTGCAAAGTATGTAACCTTCAAGGGTGTTTTTTTTAAAGTAATTGTGCACTGGTATCTTAGCATCCAAATTATTCATATAAATTGAACATGTGTTTTTTTTTCTTGAGAAAGGTGGCAACCATAGCTTTGCTGCGGTAAGCTGGTTTAAGGCACACATTTTGTGACTATGGGTTTAAGTTATCAAAGGCTTCACCTTGCTACTACTGCAGTCAGTATTTATCAAGCAGCGGTCATCAGACTGTGGATTCCTAGCCTCTTCTCCACCTCTTAGATAGAGAATTTCAATCTCCCTGGTCTCGTCCGTGATTGGTGGTACACGGGCAGGTGGTGGCATTGCAAGCAAGCGCAAAATAGTGTTTGCGTGTAATCTTCCGGCAGCAGATTGCTGCCCGCCAAAGTCGAACTGGGGCAGACAGGGGCTCAATTACACCTATTTTCCATGTTTTACCCAAGGTGCACAAATCATTAGATGAAGTTAAGTGGAGACCCATTGTCTCTGACATTGGGTCCTTCTGTGAGCCTTTGTCACAATGGCTGGATAGTATACTCCAACCAATAGTTTGTTCACTAAAAAGCTATTTGCGAGACACCCAACATTTATTCGTGTTGCTAGAGGATATACATTGTCTGGAGGGATACTCATGGCTAACAGTGGATGTTGTTTCTCTATACTTGAATATTCAACACACATTTGGACTCCAAGCTTTGAAATCCTTTTTGACTAACTATACTGAATATACGGATGGCCTTCAGGCATACATTTTACAGGTTGCAAAATTTCTATTGTTGCACAATCATTTTTACATTTGAGGGGGATTATTAACTCTAGAGATGTGGTACGGCTATGGGGGCCAAATTTGCCCCCTCATATGCCAACCTATTTTTAGGTTGGTGGGAGTCTGTCAACATCTTTAACTGAGTTTTGAGGTACATTAATAACTATTTGGGTATTAGCTCTACCATGGAATACCAAAATACAAAGATTAACTACTTAGACATTACTTTATCCGTCTCTGAATGGACTGGTAAAATAAACACCACTTTGTATAGGAAACCTTTTTTCTCAGAATACTATTTTTCACAGAAAAAGCTGTCACCCACGCCATGTCCCGTACACTATCAAGAAAGGACACAAGATAGTGACATACAAATGACGAAAAATGAGGTTGATGGCATGAACAGAAAAAGTTTTGTACATAGTTCATCAAGGAGACCTACATCTAGACAGTTTGAAGGAGTGAGTTTTGTAACTGAGTACTAAACACAGTATGAGCAAATATGTAAAGTAGTAGTAGTTTTCCAGTTCTTTCAGTAGATGATCAGTTGGTTGATGTAGTCAAAAATTTAGTTAGATTTACATACAAAAAGGGAGCAACAATAGGAAACATAGTTTCACCAAGCAAACTAAGAAATCCAGTTAATCTGAGAAGTTCATGGTTATACTGTAAAGCATTAAAGTATTCGTACCCTTACATTTTAAGAAAGAAACACAAATAAGCCTGACTGGAGTTTGTCAAGATGTATGTTGACAAGTCACAGTCCTGGGAGAATATCCTTTGGACAGTCAAAACAAATGTAGAGCTTTTGGCAAATCACAACAACTCCATGTTTATAGAAGGAAAAAAAAGAAGCTTTTAAGGTAAAGAACACCATCCCTACCATGAAATAGAGAAGGCACGGTGATTTTATTGGGTTGCTTTGTTGCCTCTGTTACCGGGTGCCTAGAATCTGTGTAGTAGAACACAATTAAATCAGAAGACTATCAAGGCATTCTGGAGCAAAATGTACTGCCCAGTGTAAGAAATCTGTGTCTCAGTTGCAGGTCATGGGTCCTCCTGCAATATAATGACCTGAAACATACCTCAAAAAGCACCCAAGAATAGATGAGAAGAAAATATTGGACAGTTCATAAGTGGCCTTCTTTGATTCCAGATCTGAATCCCATTGAACATCTGTGGAAAGATCTGAAACTGGCATTTGGGAAAAGGGCACCCATTAAACCTGAGAGAACTGGAGCAGTTTGCTCATGAAGAGTGGGCAAAAAAAAATCACATTTGAAAAGTAAAGGAATCTTATTCAGAGCTACAGAAAACGCTTGATTGCAGTTATTGTCTCCAAAGGCTGTGGCATGAAATAAAAGGTTAAGTGTACAATTATTTTTGTCTGTGCCATTCTTTAATTTAAAGTAATATGTGAAGTGATAAATCAAAATACTTTCGGCCAAGTCTGTATATTGTATGGCCATTCCCAGTGTACTGATCCTAAACAAAATGAAGAACTGGAAACCCAGGATGATCCTGCTAAGTGGTTATATCCTTATTGACCCAGTACAGCAGATGTTAGAGTAGTTATGGTATCTGGTTGTGTACTTCATTCTGAATAAGGAATATACAGTATGGGCAACCACCACTGCAATTTAAACTTCACAAAATGTTTTAGTTGGTTTTTTTTTCTCAATGGAACCTGCACACACAGTCCAGTTTTTCTGCAGGATTTCAGAATTGACATGATGGGATCCCAGGACACCACCGCTTACATCTAGCTATTTGAATTATTATCTAATATCCTGCAAGAACCCAGGATATGATTGGAAAAGTTTGCACCAGGTAGGTACTATAAATAATAAGGGCAATGCAGTTTGGAAGACACACAATCAGAAAATGCTGATTGTTCCAAGGTTTGCAGGATTTCATCTTTTAACAGGTGGTACTGATTGATGTTAAAGTAGTTGCATTAAAAGCTAGGGTCAGGCATCTTGGGTTGTTGCATATCTAGATAGGCTTATTTTTGGGCCATTTCTTGTTTTATATCTGGGGAGCCCTGGGGAAACAATGTAAACCACTAGAAAAATGCTTCCTGGCTCATCAGTTGTCAGACTTACAGAGAAAGTTAATGACTTGGTAAAACTTGGGCCATGGAGAGATTGTAGTTGGGAAGACAGAGTACACATAATGCCTGTCCATTTCATTCAGATTGTTGTCATGATGACAGATGTTTTACATAACATATGTATTATTTATGAGCATTAGCCGGCAGGGGTACTAACTGAGGTTATTGTGAACCTTGATCAGGACAACAATGGAAGTCTATGGCTCCAGGTCATCTTAATTAGAGACATTATTTTGCTCCATAGATCAACTGAATCAGATAACCTTGGGTGGTGGTGTCTCACATTGACTGTATTATGATACACCTGGAAATGTGAAGTCAAACTAATTTGTATTAATGGAACAATCTAAGAACAATAATTGTTATTTTTTTATATATATAATTTATTTATAACCAGTAAGGAATACAGAAACATCCAATATGACTCTTGCGCCACGGAGGGCTTAATATCCATTATTATACAATATAATGAGAAAAATTAAAATATAGGCGCCAGATACACAATTATGAATATTCAAAGAAATTTTGCCAATATAATTGTTATTTATTTAATACTTGGCTGGCATAGCAGTAAGGACAGAGAGTGGTTATAGGTTTGGCTGAAAATCTAGAAGAATATTACAGGTGAGAGATGGTAAAGAGAATCTAGTCCATTTATGCTTCAAGGGGTACCTAATCACAGTGGTTTGATCTATTTACTTAAAAATTTGGATAGTGTACAGGTTGTGATACCAAAATTAAACACAGGACAACAGAATTTGAAAAACTTGCTGTAAAATAAATTGGATCCACTGTCTTCACTCTAATGGTTCATACAGGTCAGATTCATGTGACTGGACCATTTGACACTCCATATTCACCACTACAATATCAAGCAAATATATTATCAACTCTGAATTAAAGAGAGAGACAAAAGTCCAAATTGAATCAGGGGAAGGGATTTTGTATCAATTGACCACTATCATATGCACTGGAATGAGTTGAGGGTGCTATGGCTGGACCCAAATACCACAATCTAAAAATTATATTTAAAGGGATATAATACATATATGCTAAATCACTTGAAAGTGATTCAGTATAACTGTGAAAAGATGCCAAAATATATCACCTAAACATTTATATGTTTAAAAAAAAAATCATTTTACCTCAAAATGTATTGACACAATAGTAAGTGCTCAAAGAACAGTTATCAATCAGCTACTGTCCAGCTGCAGGTTGGGAAAAAAACAATAGCCAATCAGCAGTGAGGTCATGCTTGGCTTTACTGCAATTTCTTGAGATTGTACTGAAATCTTGTGAAATTTCATTGTAATCTTCCTTAAACTGAATAGGGAAATAACATGACCGTGCCTGCACATGCCAGATGCACACTCCCTTGCAAGTCCTGTGACCAGCATCTCAATTGGCTGCTGAAAATCCCTTTACAATGGGATGTGGCTACTGAGGAAATTTTGCGGTAAAATATCTTCCTTTTTTACATAGAGATGTTTAGGTGATATTTTCTAGTCAGCTTTATACAGATATGCTGCATCACTTTCAAGAAACTGGTCCCTCTCATGCATGAAGAGTGCCCACTAATAGTCAGATTTTAAAATATTTATGATATCTATGTGTGTGTGTTTTCTTCTTAAAACGGGTAGAGTCCACAGCTGCATTCATTACTTTTGGAAAATACAGAACCTGGCCACCAGGAGGAGGCAAAGACACCCCAGCCAAAGACTTAAATACATCCCCCACTTCCCTCATCCCCCAGTCATTTTTTGCCTTTTGTCACAGGAGGCTGGCAGAGAAGTGTCGGAAGATTACGGAGTAGTCTCTTATGGAGGGTAGTATTCTTCGAGGTGGGAGGGGAGTTTTAAGTAGTCGGCCTCTGTCAGCCTCTCAGTGAGAGCATGGATGAAAGTTAGAGTCCGGAGATGCAGGGAGAGTCTTTCTGTGAAACAATCCCAACTCATATTGACAGCTTCACAAGCAATCAGCGTTGACGTCCAGAGGCGTAACTAGAAAGCACAGGGCCCAGGTGCAAGAATCTTAAGAAGGGCCCTCCCACCCCACCAAAAAAAAATTGATACATATCTTTTTTTTTTTTTAACATTTAACACAGAAAAAATGTGAATCAGATTACATGTCTGCAAAAGGAGGTACCCTGTGCCACAGTCTGTGAGATGGTCTGACCCCCTATTACTGTATATAGTGACACTGTTTAACCCACCAGTACTGTATAGTTAGTCAGTGACACAGTCTGTAATCTGCCGGTGAGATGCCTGGCCTGACCCTACCTGCCCCAGTACTTTATAAAGTGACCACAGTAGTCTGTGACATAGTCCAGCGTCCCCATACTGTATATAGTGGTACTGTATAGTGACACTGTTTACCCCCTCCCCCCATGCTGTAGTAACAAGGTTTGTAATTTGCTGGTTCCACAAACATACACGCACATACATGCATAACTGCACACACAGTCACATACATACACACACACATAAACACCAATGGGTAAAACAGAAAGACTAACCCCTGTAGTCAGAGACACTAGTGAAGCATCATGTCACAATCATATGATATCAGTGCAGGCAGTGGCAGGTCAACATTTTTCATTAAAAAAAAATTTTTTAGAAGCTGGGCCCCCACCCTTGAGGGCCCAGTCGCAATTGTGACCTCTGCACACGCTGTAGTTTCCCCCCTGGTTGACGAGTTACGCTGCCTGCTTTCTTCACCCAAGTCCATGTCAGAAGCAATGCTACTATCTGTCAAACTTGAAGGATCGTGATACTGTTCCACAGCATAGATAAGATCGTTTCATTTTACTTCACTGTGGATGTAATGTAAATGATAGAAGTCAGGGTCTCAGTGGGACTCCTTTATCTTTATGGAATCAAGGGTTAATATCTCCTGAGGGGGGGTTATTGAGCAGAGAGGGACTGTCTGCTTAGGTGTAAAATTGTTGGGGCTCATAGCTATTACGGAATGTACAATTTTTTAGAGCTACGCAGTTCTTGTGGACTGGCGCGCTTTTCTTTGGCCTACATGTCACACCTCGTGACCAGGCGTGGTCACGTTTTCATTCTCCATTTATTTGTCGTGACCGTGTGGCAGTGGAGAGAGCCTGTTTCTCTACTTGTCTGGGTCATAGGAGGTGGTGAGTGCCCCAGCCATTGGGGGTGTGAGGTGCAAGTTATTTTTGTCCAAATTTGTCTGGTCAAGTTATAAAGGATTCTGATTTTTCTGAGGTGGATTTTTCTGACTCGGATTCTGTTTCCTACTTAGATTGTATGGAGGCCCGGGTAATCCAGCCCAATCATTTATGTTCCGTATGTCGTAATAGAGTGCTTTTTTCTCCCTCTGGGGAGAGTTTGGAGACTGCTGAAGCATCCGCCTCTGAGGATTCTGTGTCCCCTGAGGCGCGTTCCCTGGAATTTTCTGTTCCTACACATGCAGTTGTCCCAAATTTCATTATCCTTTCCACCAGAGGTTACTGCTCGGTTGCGCATGGCCATATTAGTGGCTTTGGCGCATTTACAGCTTCTTGAGGGCCAGTAAAGAGCTTATCCATGTCCTCTTTACTGGGCAGGTCTTTCCTCAGGGGGACAGTCGGCAGGTTTGGGGCCTTCAGATGCTCTGCCGGAGATGAGTTTTGCCTTTAGAGTCAGTCTGACGCTCCTGTGTGTATTGCTGCGACAGGTACTGGAGGCTTGGGAGGATTTTAGTCTTCATTTGCCTCCGGATCTTCCGTCTTCTGATGGCGAACTGCGCTAGACGAGGGGAGGGATGTGGATCATACTCCTGACTCTCTTTTGCTTGTGTATCTAATCCCAGTTCTGAGCTCTTGTCACTGGCCCTGTCAGTGTTTCTTTTTCTTTCTTGGAGTTCACCTGCGGGTGTGGCCTACTTATTTTGATCTGATAGGATGTGTTTTTTCTTTGCAGAGCACGAGACTGATGTAGACTTTTCCTTTTAGGAAACTTTTTTTCTTCTCTGGGATTTTTGATACTAGTGCTTTTCTGGTTATGATGGTTGTTACTTCCGGCGGAATTCACACAAAAAAATGTTGAGACAAAGTTAAAGCCTCAGAGCTTATTTGTCTGTCATTTGTCTGTTTTTTTTTAAATCTAGCCCTGCTAGGGTTTAGAACTTTCAGTTAGCCCTTGAACTGTTCAGTTGTTCCCTGGTTAGCAGGGGTTATATCAGACATTGTGTATCCTTGACAACAGGCTGGTCCTGTTTGGGTACTAAGTTGACTTAGCTCTTGTTTCGAGGTTGTCCTCTCTTGTCTCCTGCTTGCCCTAATTTATTTCATCTTCGGGGGGTGTCCGATGTTTTTTTAACATGGCCTTACCTGACATTTAAGTATTTGATACTAGTGTTTTGTCCCTGCATAGCTTACATGGTTTCCTGGGATTCCGAATTCTGTTATGGCAGTATGTTTATAGTTCCTGAGGTCCCTTGGATAGGAGCTAGAGTCCTTCCTTCCGTATGGGGGGGGGATCGGATGTCTGCATGGAGATCTCCAGTACCTGGTGTAGGGGGCGATTATTCCCCCCTATTGGTACTCCTTGTGGATTGGATTGTCCGATTTTCAGATCTCTTTCGCCATTGTTTCTCTCCTCCTTTTTGAGGATTGCTATGCTTTTCACTTCCCCTTGCATTTTGGAGTAGGACTTTCGGTCCTCTGGTTGCAGAGACTAGGTTCTTAGGGACTGTTGTCCTTGCAGTCTCCCCTTTTTGATCCCATATATTTGAGGATTTGGGGGATTGTTATGCAGTCTATCTTGCCGTCAACCAATAGGGATTTTAGGATGCTCATCATTTGTTAATTCCTTGAGGTGTAGGTTTTCTGAGGGTTGATCCAGACTGGATCTTTAGAGACTGTCATATTCTTTCAATCATGGAGTTCTGATCTCTTTTGGGTCCTTCCTTTGTCTTCTGACTTTGTGGGGGTTTTCTTAGAGGCCTTTTGGGGCAGAGTGGACAGCCACTGGGTTACATCATGAGAGATCAGAGTACAAGACATGGCATGCATCAACTTTGGTGCAACTTTCATTTCCGGGTAACTTTGTGGTTGTTCCGCAAGGTTTTTGGTATTGATCAAGCACCTGGTTTTGGGGGTCCGGTTTTTTAACCTAGTCTTTGACTTGGAATTTTGGTTACTCTGTTTTCCAGATTTTAATAGTCTTGGATCTGTCCGGCGTTCAGTAGCAGGCTTGTTTTTCCTGGTCCTAGGGAAATCTCCTTGTTCCTTCTGGGGCAGTTCTTTTATCTCTTATGGAGAGATGGATGAAGTTTTTCCTGGGAATTTCTTTACTGGAATATTCCTATATTTCTTAGTTTTCCTTCTATTTGGAAGGATCTGGTCTACTGCGCCTCCCCAGTTCGCTCCTCCTGAAGTAGTTTTTCCTCATTTGACCTTTGAAGTTCAGTGGGTCGCGGGTTTCTCTTGCCTGCAGTGTACACTCCCTTCGGGTTTCTGAGGGGTAATGAGGATAGGTATCCTGGATCCCGAGTTAGTCTCTCTGGGTTTCGGTGCCTCCTTCCTGCTTCTTTTCCTTAGGAACTCTTGGTTGGAGATTCATTATCTAATCTCTGGGCTTTGATGATGCTGGGATTTTTTGATGATCTCTTGTCTTTGGGACCTTGAAAGTTGCTTCTGTGATAGGACTGTTAGATCGGAGTAGGGATAAGGAATTCTGACTGCTCTGTTTGGGCATCGACCACGTATCTTGTCTTCCGCAGGATCCTTACTTAGTTTGGTAGGCCTTGCAGTGGTTTGGGAACCTTCGCTTAGCGGGTAGTTAGTTCTTACTTATTGGTCAGGGTGTTGTCCTCCCTTACCCCGTTTTCTAGTAGGGGAGAAGTTGGTCCGCCCTGCTTCTGAGTTTCTCTTGTTCCTTTCCAGGGATGTCCTGGTGCAAGTTTGCTAGCTATTCAGTTGGCTAGTTACTATGTTTTGACTGTTAATTCTGACTGCCTAACCGATGGAAGCCTGCGGCTTTCGTTTGTGGCATTAATGGATGTTACCTATGGGTGTTCAGTTTCTCTGTGCTAGTTAGCTGTCTTATGGTAAGGTAGTCTTGTTCTACCTTTTGTCCTTCTGGGACTTCGGTTCTGGTTAAGGCTTTACATTGGTTCCTTTTGGATCCATGTTGGAAGTGATCTTGAATTTTTCTTTCTTTGCTCTCCTCCGTCGGTAAAGTATTTTCTACGGGACTTTGTCCTCTTGCAGCCTGGTAGCCGCTCTCTTTTTTTGAGGTATGCTAGGGGCTTCTCTCTCTGTTTTGTCCTTGACTCTTCAGGGATTGTTTCTGGAGGTTCTTTCGGACCTCATCAGATTTTTCTCTTCTTTCAGTTAGGGTGAATGTGGTGTGGGAGTTTGTTGTTTCCCTTGCCCTTGTTCATGGAGAGGTTTTTATTTGTGTGCATCTAGAGAGTGGGACTTTTGTCTCCTCAGAGGCTTTTGTGCTCAGTGGAGTCCAGAGTTTAGAGTGATCTCTAACTGGGATCGTTATGGTTCTATTTGATGGGCAGTTATCTTGTCCTCTTCCATATTTTTGTTCTTCCTGCTTCTGTTGAAGTAGTTATTTATCGGGAATCCGGGTTGTGTCAGGCTGTGGTGCCTTCAGAATGGACAGCCTTTTTGTTCCAGCCCGTTTGCATTCAGTGTCCTCTATAAGCTTGGGTATTTATTTCCCAAAAGTAATGAATGCAGCTGTGGACTCTCCCCGTTTTAAGAAGAAAAACTTAAATTATGCTTACCTGATCATTTTCTTCTGTACGGGGAGAGTCCACAGCTCCCCACACGTTTTTATCTGTGGGCGGCCTTACATTGTTTTTTATTCATTCTTCTGGCACCTTTTTTTCACCCTGATATTTTTCCTACTGTTCCTTATTCCTTTGGCAGAATGACTGGGGGATGAGGAAAGTGGGGGAGGTATTTAAATGGACACTGAACCCAAATGTTTTCTTTTGTGATTCAGATAGAGCATGACATTTTAAGCAACTTTCTAATTTACTCCTATTATCAAATTTTCTTCATTCTCTTGGTATCTATATTTTAAATGCAAAAATGTAAGTTTAGATGCCGGCCCTTTTTTGGTGAACAACCTGGGTTGTTCTTGCTGATTGGTGGATAAATTCATCCACCAATAAAAAAAAGTGCTGTCCAGAGAACTGAACCAAAAAAAAAAAAAAAGCTTAGATGCCTTCTTTTTCAAATAAAGATAGCAAGAGAACGAAGAAAAATTGATAATAGGAGTAAATTAGAAAGTTGCTTAAAATTGCATGCTGTATCTGAATAATGAAAGGAAAAAATTGGGTTCAGTGTCCCTTTAAGCCTTTGGGGCATATTTATCAAGGTCTGGCGGACCTGATCCGACACTGCGGATCAGGTCCGCCAGACCTCGCTGAATATTCAGCATTGCACCAGCAGGTCACAAGAGCTGCTGGTGCAATGCCGCCCCCCTGCAGACTCGCGGCCAATAGGCCACCAGCAGGGGGGTGTCAATCAACACGATCGTACTCGATCGGGTTGATTTCCGGTGATGTCTGACCGCTGCTTCATAACTTGTGTTTCTGGCGAGCCTGAAGACTCGCCAGAGACACGGCCCTTCAAGCTCCGTACGGAGCTTGATAAATATGGGCCTTTGGCTGGGGTGTCTTTGCCTCCTCCTGGTGGCTAGGTTCTGTATTTCCCAAAAGTAATGAATGCAGCTGTGGACTCTCCCCGTACAGAAGAAAAGAAAATTATCAGGTAAGCATAATTTAAGTTTCTTAGCTGCCACACTTCACTGTCAAGTGTACTATTTCGAACAAAAAGGTAGATGACCCAGTCATGTGAAGTATGCAGTTTTAGGATAAATTGCATACGAAGGAAGATGAAATATGGTTTAATTTAATGTATAATAAATGGAGTACTATGTGTAGAACAGGTCTTTATTTTTTTTTGTTTAGGAAATCAAATTAAAATGAAACTTTCATGATTCAGATAAAGCATGCGATTTTATGACACTTCAATTTATGATCACATTTATTTTATTCTCTTGGTAGCTTTTGTTGAACATCATAATCAGGGAGGCACAGCTAAGTACTACTGGGAGCTATCTGGCTCACCTGATGTGTTTAGCTAAGTACCACTAGGGCATTGCTGCGCTAGAGCTGTCTTTACCTATGTGTTTAACCACTTTGCAGGGGCTAAGCACATGGTGGTCAATCAGATTTTTTTTTTCTCATATGGAGAACCACCATTAAAGTTTATGGGAATTTTTTTTTTTTGTAGATAAAAAATTTGATAAGTTTTTCTAAAGGATTATGATTGACCCCCCAGCAAGAGTGCAATAATAAAATGCTTTTACAAGAGTGATCACATTTATATGATTGCATCATATACTACTTTAGTTTTTCAATTGTTAAACTAGTGAAGATGTAACAGCTTTGTTTTTGAAGATTGTTAAGCAAAACAATGTCTTTAATACTTTTCCTCAAGTGTTGTTAACCCTGCAATAGTGACCAATATATGCTTTGCCCTACACTAGTAGCTTACTCTCCACTGGCCTATATAGAGATTTTATAGTAGGCCTAGTCTATATAGAGATATTGTAGTAGGCCTAGGACATATCATAATTGCAGAGAAAAGACAAAAAATTCCCATTAACACCCTCAGTGCTGCATACTATGTGCAAACCTCAGCTCCATTCTCTCTGGGTTACTTTATGTCAGAGCCAATACTCAAAAGATCCTGTTTACTAACGGATGCCCTCTCACCCCATTTCTGTTTGACTTTATTATGGAACCCCTTGACTAAACGATTGAAGGGATCACAATCCAAGGTACCTTACAAAAGGTGGCTCTCTTTGCTGTTGATCTGATGGTATTTGTATCCAACCCACAAGGCTTTTCCCTGAAATCATTTTTTTTTCTACTTTCTCAACCTACATAAAACTGAAGTATTTACCATCAGTGTCCCATATAGGGCTAGATTACAAGTGGAGCACTAATTTATTGCATGCCTGTAAACAGGCAAATTCACCCGTTTACGGGCGCACAATAAATAACCAGCCATTACAATTGACTGGTTTATGCTATCACAATCTTGCGGTAGCAATTAGCACTCATAAAATTAAACAGAGATCAGATCTCTGGTTAATTTTACAAATGTCCCCAATTGCCCTCAAAAAATAAGGTATAGTGTGCCTTAATACAATAAAAAAAATAGTAGCATCTTTACTTTTATAAAAAATAACTGCACAAAGCACTTTTTAGGGTTTAAAGTGTGCGGGTGTTAGAAAAAAAAAAACGGCACTGAAAAGTGCCTTTACATTGCTAGTCTATGTGGACTGTGTAATTACTATGGATATATATGTATACCATATGCTTATATACATATACAGTATTTCCCAAAAGTGAGTACACCCCTCACATTTTTGTAAATATTTTATTATATCTTTTCATGTGACAACAATGAAGAAATGACACTTTGCTACAATGTAAAGTAGTCAGTGTACAGCCTGTATAACACTGTAAATTTGCTGTCCCCTCAAAATAACTCAACACACAGCCATTAATGTCTAAACCGTTGGCAACAAAAGTGAGTACACCCCTAAGTGGAAATGTCCAAATTGGGCCCAGTTAGCCATTTTCCCTCCCCGGTGTCATGTGACCTGTTAGTGTTACAAGGTCTCAGGTGTGAATGGGGAACAGATGCGTTAAATTTGGTGTTATCGCTCTCACACTCTCTCATACTGGTCACTGGAAGCTCAACATGGCATCTCATGGCAAAGAACTCTTTGAGGATCTGTAAAAAAAAAATTGTTGCTCTACATAAAGATGGCCTAGGCTATAAGAAGATTACCAAGATCCTGAAACTGAGCTGCGGCATGGTGGGAAAGACCATACAGCGGTTTCACAGGACAGGTTCCACTCAGAACAGGCCTCGCCATGGTCGACCAAAGAAGTTCAGTGCACATGCTCAGCGTCATATCCAGAGGTTGACTTTGGGAAATAGACGTATGTGTGCTGCCAGCATTGCTGTAGAGGTTGAAGGGGTGGGGAGGGGGTCAGCCTGTCAGTGCTCAGACTATACGCCGTACACTGCATCAAATTGGTCTACATGCTGTTGTCGCAGAAGAAAGCCTCTTCTAAAGATTATGCACAAGAAAGCCTGCAAACAGTTTGCTGAAGACAAGCAGACTAAGGACATGGATTACTGGAACCATGTCCTGTGGTCTGATAAGACCAAGATAAACTTATTTGGTTCAGATGGTATCAAGCATGTGTGGCGACAACCTGGTGAGGAGTACAAAGACAAGTGTGTCTTGCCTACAGTCAATAATGGTGGTGAGAGTGTCATGGTCTGGGCCTGCATGAGTGCTGCCAGCACTGGTGAGCTACAGTTCATTGAGGGAACCATAAATGCCAACATGTACTGTGACATACTGAAGAAGAGCATTGTGACAGACCCTTCGGTCAGAACTGAAAGAGTTAACTTTGTTCAGCTTTCAGAAGCTGTTTTCTAAATACAAGGTTGCTGGCATCAGCTATTGTGTGCTCTAATTAAGTTTAGTGATAAACATTCCCATTGTCTAATTACCTCCAGAGTCAGACTGCTAGTTGATAAGATGGACTGCATTGGTTTCTTGTGTTTAAATTGTTATCTGCTTAAGTAATGCTTAAGTAATGTAATTCTATTGTGGCATGTCAAAGGGCGTTTGCTCTCTATCTAATGTACAATATTCTTTCAACCCCCCAGCTGGGGTCAGACCTGCATAAATACTAGGCATATAGCCTTTAATAAATGGCATTCTGTTTTAAACCTTCAAATGTGGAGCCTGGTCTCATGTTTGAGGAGGGGAATTAGCTGGGTTGTGAGTTGTTGATCTCACATTCAGGGCATCATCCATCTGGTATTAACCCTTGGTATCCTGTTGGTACCGTAACAAGCATCATCCCCTCCCTTCGGAGGCTGGGCTGCAGGGCATTATTCCAACATGATAGCGACCACAAAAACACCTCCAAGATGACCACTGCCTTGCTAAAGAAGCTGAGGGTAAAGGTGATGGACTGG
The DNA here is from genome assembly GCF_027579735.1 of Bombina bombina. Classification (NCBI taxonomy): domain Eukaryota; kingdom Metazoa; phylum Chordata; class Amphibia; order Anura; family Bombinatoridae; genus Bombina; species Bombina bombina. Next base: position 760,995,185 of record NC_069500.1, read on the forward strand.
CCAAGCATGTCCCCAGACCTAAACCCTATTGAGCATCTATGGGGTTTACTCAAACAGAAGGTGGGGGAGCACCATCCCCTGGTGCACTGCTATACCACACCGCCTTCAGCCACGAACTACCCTCAGACAGCCCGGTTCACCTCACGGGATTACTCACAGCTTATTCGGTGCTTTGGATGTAAGCAACTAGGGCACAAAAGATCGGAGTGTCCCCTAAACACTGCGAACCAAGCACAGTCCTGGAGGAGGCCCGCCAGCGGAATCCTATGTAACCCTCAGCCTGCTGCCCACTGCGTAGAGGGGGAAGAATGCTGGGGCATCCTACATGGAGACCCCGTGCAAGCTGTCCACCGGGATAACCGACAACAGCACCGGCAACTGGTTAAAGTGAATGGGAAGGAGGTCAGTGGTCTATGGGATACTGGCGCTACCATGACCTTGCTCCAAAAGAACTTGGTGTCCGAGAACCAGCACACCGGAGACACTGTGGCTGTGAGGGTGGCAGGGGGCACTGTGTTCCGCCTACCTGTTGCCCAGGTACATTTGGATTGGGGAGTGGGCGCTAGACATGTGAATGTGGGGGTCATGAAGGATTTACCAGCTGATGTTCTCCTTGGAAATGACTTGGCCCCCCTTGTTTCGGCCTACGCTCCCATGGGTGCCGCTGATGTTAACCCTGTGACTACCCGTGCCCAGACCCGTGCCGCCGAGACCGACCCACCTGCTGCGGAGACCCAGGTAAGACTCTCTTACCCGACTTGTACCCTAGATCAGGCCCCCTTAGGCTGGGATACCCCAGAGACGTATGGGAGGGAAACCCGGGAGGATCCGACCCTTCAGAAGTACAGGGCTAGGGCAGATGCTGGAGAAGAGGGGGTAGATGGGGAACGTTATGAGTGGGTGGGGGATAGGCTATATAGAATCCCCAAACCTGCCCAGAAAAGTGCTGCCCCACCACAGAATCGGCAGCTGGTGGTGCCTGCGAAATACCGGCAAGAGATTCTGCGGATTGGGCACGATGTACCATTAGCTGGACATCTAGGGTCCAGCCGCACAGCTCATAGGATCACCCAGAATTTCTTCTGGCCCAAATTTAACCGAGATGTGCGGGTATATTGTAGTACTTGTGACACCTGTCAACGGGTGGGTAAGCGGGGGGATCACCCAAAAGCTAGGCTTATGTCTATGCCTGTCATTGGGGAACCCTTTTCCCGCATAGCCGTTGACATTGTGGGTCCACTGGCCAGGGCTAGTCCATCAGGTAAGAAGTATATTCTCACTGTGGTGGACTATGCCACTCGTTACCCAGAGGCAGTAGCACTGTCGAATATAGAGGCAGAGACAGTAGCTGACGCCCTGGTTAAGGTTTTTACTAGGGTCGGGTTCCCTAAGGAGATTCTCTCTGATCAGGGGACCCAGTTTACCACTGTGCTCACCCAGCAGCTGTGGAAGGTGTGCGGCATTAAACCATTGCTCAGTTCGCCTTATCACCCACAGACTAACGGTCTCTGCGAGCGCTTTAATGGCACCCTCAAGCAGATGCTGAGGACCTTTACTGACACTTGCAGAGACTGGGAACGATTCCTGCCTCATCTGCTATTTGCGTACAGAGAGGTACCCCAGGAATCTACTGGGTTCTCTCCCTTTGAGTTACTCTATGGGAGAAGGGTCCGCAGCCCCCTGGATCTCATTAGAGGACACTGGGAGGGAGAGATAGAGCAGGAGGGGATCCCCATAGTGCCATATGTTCTGGAACTCCGGGACCGCATGGAGAAACTGTCCCTGATGGTAAGAGAGAATCTCCAGGTGGCCCAGGGGAGACAGAAGGGGTGGTACGATTGAGGTGCCCGGCAGCGGGTCTTCCAGGTTGGACAGAAAGTTTTGGTGCTCAAGCCTGTGAAGACCAACAAGATGCAAGCATCTTGGCAGGGCCCGTATAAGGTGTTATCTCAGGTGTGTGATACTACCTATATTATAGCCAGCTGTGCAGATGAGAGGATCCAGCGATCCTTTCATGTAAACATGCTGAAGGAGTATCAGGAGAGGCCAGAGGATGTCGCTGCAGTGTGTGCCCCTGCTGCAGACGACCCAGAGAATTTACCCCTACCCGACTTATTATAGAAGGACCCCCAGACTGACCTCACCAGTCTTATGCAGTTAGGGGACCGGTTAAACCCTACCGAGAGGGTACAGGCAAGACAGCTCCTGAGGGAGAAGCAGGCGACGTTCTCCCAAGAGCCCTGGCTACACTACTCTAGCTGTACATAAGGTAGAGACCCCTGGACAGAATCCCCTGTGACAGCCTCCCTACCGTATACCCGAAGCAGTCCGAGAAGGAATGCGGAAGGAGATACAGGAGATGGCTCGGATGGGAGTCATCGAGCACTCCGATAGTCCTTGGGCTTCACCTGTAGTCCTGGTACCTAAGAAAGATGGAACCACCTTGTTCTGTGTGGACTACAGGCGGCTCAACGAGAGGACCACCACTGAAGCTTACCCAATGCCCCGGGTAGACGAATTACTAGACCGTATTGCTAGGGGACGCTATCTGACAACCATAGACCTGTGTAAAGGCTATTGGCAGATTCCCCTGGCCGAGGATGCTATCCCCAAGTCGGCATTCGTCACCCCATTCGGCCTGTACCAGTTTAAGGTCATGCCCTTTGGGATGAAGAATGCTCCGGCTACCTTCCAGCGTATGGTGGATAGACTCCTCGATGGCTTCCAGGAATTTGCTTGTGCATACCTGGACGATATTGCGGTTTACAGTGAGTCCTGGGAAGAACACCTTACCCATGTAGTGGTGGGGGTCTGGACAAGATTCGGGCCGCTGGCCTGACCTTGAACCCAGACAAGTGCCATCTAGGTATGGCTGAAGTACAGTACTTGGGTCACCGAGTGGGGTGTGGGAGCCAGAAACTGGAGCCAGCCAAGGTAGAGGCTGTGGCTAACTGGCCCACACTTATCACTAAGACCCAAGTGCTAGCCTTCCTGGGGACGGCCGGGTATTACCGACGTTTTGTCCCAGACTACAGTACTATCGCTAAGCCCCTGACTAAAAAGAACCTCCCCAAACAGTTCCTGTGGTCTCCAGCTTGTGAAGCCGCGTTTCAGGCACTGAAGCAGGCCCTTGTGAATGCCCCTGTCTTGGCTGCCCCAGTCCCTAACAAACGTTTTCTCATTCATACAGATGCTTCCATGTATGGACTGGGGGCTGTGCTGAGTCAAGTCGGGGAGGATGGAGGAGAGCACCCTGTCGCATACCTAAGCGAGTTACCTCGGGAAGTAAGTTATGCGGCAGTAGAGAAGGAATGTTTAGCCCTGGTCTGGGCACTGAAGAAGTTGAACCCTTATCTATACGGACAGGAATTTTCCCTCATAACGGACAACAATCCCTTAGTCTGGCTTAACCGGGTCTCAGGAGACAATGGTAGATTGCTGCGGTGGAGTTTAGCCCTCCAGCCCTATAACTTCACCATCAGCTACCGGCCCGGTAAGCTAAACGGGAATGCAGATGGATTGTCCCGGCAAACTGACATGCCTACCACCTCCTAGTCCGGTCATCCCCAAGTTGACCAGCCAAAGGGTCAAGCCGGGTCTGCCGGAGTGTTCCACAAGCGGGGAGCTATGTGACAGACCCTTCGGTCAGAACTGAAAGAGTTAACTTTGTTCAGCTTTCAGAAGCTATTTTCTAAATACAAGGTTGCTGGCATCAGCTATTGTGTGCTCTAATTAAGTTTAGTGATAAACATTCCCATTGTCTAATCACCTCCAGAGTCAGACTGCTAGTTGATAAGATGGACTGCATTGTTTTCTTGTGTTTAAATTGTTATCTGCTTAAGTAATGTAATTCTATTGTGGCATGTCAAAGGGCATTTGCTCTCTATCTAATGTACAATATTCTTTCAACCCCCCAGCTGGGGTCAGACCTGCATACATACTAGGCATATAGCCTTTAATAAATGGCATTCTGTTTTAAACCTTCAAATGTGGAGCCTGGTCTCATGTTTGAGGAGGGGAATTAGCTGGGTTGTGAGTTGTTGATCTCACATTCAGGGCATCATCCATCTGGTATTAACCCTTGGTATCCTGTTGGTACCGTAACAAGCATCATCCCCTCCCTTTGGAGGCTGGGCTGCAGGGCATTATTCCAACATGATAGCGACCACAAAAACACCTTCAAGATGACCACTGCCTTGCTAAAGAAGCTGAGGGTAAAGGTGATGGACTGGCCAAGCATGTCCCCAGACCTAACCCCTATTGAGCATCTGTGGGGCATCCTCAAACGGAAGGTGGGGGAGCACAAGGTCTCTAACATCCACCAGCTCTGTAATGTCATCATGGAGGAGTGTAAGAGGACTTCAGTGGCAACCTATGAAGGTCTGGTGAACTCCATGCCCAAGAGGGTTAAGGCAGTGCTGGAAAAATATTGACACTTTGGGTCCAATTTGGACATTTCCACTTAGGGGTGTACTCACAATGGTTTAGACAGTAATTGCTGTGTGTTGAGTTATTTTGAGGGGACAGCAAATTTACACTGTTATACAGGCTGTTCACTCACTCCTTTACATTGTAGCAAAGTGTCATTTCTTCAGTGTTGTCACATGAAAAGATATAATAAAAGATTTACAAAAATGTGAGGGGTGTACTCACTTTTGTGGGATACTGTATATATACTGTATATATATAAATATATATGTATATACAGTGGTGCTCATAAGTTTACATACCCTTGCAGAATTTATGATTTCTTGGCCATTTTTCAGAGAATATGAATGATAACACAAAAACTTTTCTTTCACTCATGGTTAGTGTTTGGCTGAAGCCATTTATTATCAATCAACTGTGTTTACTCTTTTTAAATCATAATGAAAACAGAAACTACCCAAATGACCCTGTTAAAAAGTTTACATACCCTGGTGATTTTGGCCTGATAACATGCACACAAGTTGACACAAAGGGGTTTGAATGGCTATTAAAGGTAACCATCCTCACCTATGATCTGTTTGCTTGTAATTAGTGTATGTGTATAAAAGGTCAATGAGTTTCTGGACTCCTGACAGACCCTTGCATCTTTCATCCAGTGCTGCACTGACGTTTCTGGATTCTGAGTCACGGGGAAAGAAAAAGAATTGTCAAAGGATCTGTGGGAAAAGGTAGTTGAACTGTATAAAACAGGAAAGGGATATAAAAAGATATCCAAGGAATTGAGAATGCAAATCAGCAGTGTTCAAACTCTAATCAAGAAGTGGAAAATGAGGCGTTCTGTTTGATAACACTAATACTGCATTAATCTTCCCATCAATTCTGACCAAATTTCCTGTGCCTTTGTAGCTCACACATCCCCAAAACATCAGCGATCCACCTCCGTGTTTCATTTTAGGAATGGTGTACCTTTCATCATAGGCCTTGTTGACTCCTCTCCAAATGTAGCGTTTATGGTTGTGGCCAAAAAGCTCAATTTTGGTCTCATCACTCCAAATGACTTTGTTCCAGAAGGTTTGAGGCTTGTCTCTGTGTGGTTTGGCGTATTGATACTTTGTGGCATTTGCGTAATAATGGCTTTCTTCTGGCGACTCGACCATGCATCCCATCTTTCTTCAAGTGCCTCCTTATTGTGCATCTTGAAACAGCCACACCACATGTCCTGTATTTCACCTGAATTTATTTGTGGGTTTGTCTTTGCATCAATTTTCCTGGCAGTTGTGGCTGAAACTTTAGATGGTCTACCTGACCATGGTTTGGTTTCAACAGAACGCCTCATTTTCCACTTCTTTATTAGAGTTTGAACACTGCTGATTTGCATTCTCAATTCCTTGGATATCTTTTTATATCCCTTTCCTGTTTTATACAGTTCAACTACCTTTTCCCGCAGATCCTTTGACAATTCTTTTGCTTTCCCCATGACTCAGATTCCAGAAACGTCAGTGAAGCACTGGATGAAAGATGCAAGGGTCTGTCAGGAGTCCAGAAACTCATTGACCTTTTATACACACACACACTAATTACAAGAAAACAGATCACAGGTGAGGATGGTTACCTTTAATAGCCATTCAAACCCCTTTGTGTCAACTTGTGTGCATGTTATCAGGCCAAAATCACCAGGGTATGTAAACTTTTGATCAGGGTCATATGGGTAGTTTCTGTTGTCATTATGATTTAAAAAGAATAAACACAGTTGATTGATAATAAATGGCTTCAGCCAAACACAAACCATGAGTGAAAGAAACGTTTTTGTGTTATCATTCATATTCTCTGAAAAATGGCCAAGAAATCATAAATTCTGCCAGGGTATGTAAACTTATAAGCACAACTGTATACATATATATTTATTATTTGCTGCGAGACTCACCCCCTTCTCTGCGCTAGGTTCTCAGCTGTGTCTGACGGCATGAGAACGAGGCTCCCATTGGAGCCTATGGAAGTGCACTCTCGTGAGTGCAAAGCTTCCATGCAATGTGAACGCAAGGTACTTGTAATACCAGCACACATTTGCGAGCATTGGTATTACTGAGTGGAGTGCGTAAGCAATATTTTGCGCTCCACTCGTAATCTGGCCCATTCTTTTTTATGTGATCTTAGGGGTCGGTATACTTTCATGTGGTGAAATACATCTATAAAATATTTAAGAGATCACCTTTCACAAAGCATTCTTAACATCATGCTTAACTTCTTGCTTCTTCTGGAAACTTCTAAGGACAACATAAATAGGTAGAATGTTCCGTGTCTCTCCTGGAAAGGGCGTATTGCAGCTTTTATGATGAACCTATTCCCTAAACAAACCTACATGTTTTGATGTCTGCCTATTCCAATTCTCAAAGCATTTATAAGGGCTGGAGCTAAGCCTAAAGTAGGAATAAAATTCACTTGCAACCTAATATTGCTCCTCACCCGCTTCCTGAAAATATCTTGCTGGGGTCTTGCATGCCCTCCATAATACCCACAAATCTATTTGGCATACAGTAGGGATTCTCTCTATTCTATGTATTTTCTCTTGTGCTATCCTGTCTACTTGAGCTCAAGTCCACATACAATTTACCCATCCTTCTCCATGTTTAATATCTTAGAATAATCATTTTTTTGCATTTTTGAGGATTTCTTGTCTCTACACCACATCAGTTAACAGAATGGGAAAAAATGGTGGCAGCAAGCTATTCAAAAATATATTTTTATTTTTAATGTGGATATTATGAAAACCTTCTGTATTTTACATGACATTTTACATTATTAGGAATGGACTAAGTGCAGGAATGGACATTGTATAACTTTATATGAGCTATACCTAATAATCCTTACTCAATGGCATTCACATCTATTTAAATCTCAGCATTCAATTCCCCACTTTGCTGGAGGAATTGTGCTGCACTTGGCTCCCCGGCCCACTTCTGGTGAGAATGCCCTCAGATCAGCCAAATTTGGTCACATCTTTTCATATGTTGCCCGTCGATAAGCATCAACTTTTTCATTTTTTTCATCTTTTTCTGAATAAGCTGTCTCCTCCACAACGCCTATTTTGTGTATATTTGCAACAAAAGTAGCACAAAATAGACCTTAAACATTTTTCTAGGTTCCAGGGTGTGCTGTAGTTAAATAAATTGTGCTCTCTAGGGTCAATGGAGGCATACGCTTCCCTAATCCAATAAAAATTCATCTCTATTGTTTGGTATGAGAGCTATAGAGGAGGCCAAAGGAAAGTCCACCCTTTTTTCTTGCATATTTGCCAGACTCCTCAATAATCCTGCATTTAAAAATTGAAATATTTCACTTTCATTCCAGATCTAATACTTTATCAATATGCCATAATCTAATTATGAGTACTTTACTATAATGATTATACCACATTATAATTGTCATTTAGATCTATGTAACTAAATTGTGTTATAAGTTGTACTAGGTTATACTCTCCTATTTCTTTTCGCAATGTGATGTATCTTTTTCTCATGTTTAGTTCAGTTCAATTTATAATTCTTGACTAGTTTGAGCTTATCATTGACTCACAGGTTCAAAATAATAAGGGATCATTTATTAAAATGCCTTACTTTGATCACTATAAAGATTTGTGTCCTGTTTTTTTCCTTTGTTTCCATTTGTTGAACTGTTCTGACTATAACAGATGTTGTATTCATATTTTATTTTAATTTCCTTATGTTTATTGCACCATATTTTTTTGTTGTTTAGTAAGGCTATACTTTTATGTACATAAACTTCCTTAATCTTAATAAACGTTTGTCTTCTATACTGGCCTAGATTCATTAACCCTTTCCGGTCCTATTAATTTTCGTATAGTCTGCATTACATGCCCCGCTGCGTAAGGTGAGAGTAAAAGGAGCACACTTGAATTGGATCACAGCTGACCTCATTCACATGTACCAGTTTCGAGATTCATTGTGGTCAAAGTTCAAGCATACTGGCTCTATGATATATATCCACTAAACAAACAAAATTGGCCAAGGCCCAATATTTCTGTGAAAATCTGAACAATAACATATCTGACCCTAGAAAGTTTTAGAACCTGATAAATAACTTACAAAATCCACCAATCCACTCCCAACCCTCCACTTTCAATGTGGATAACCAAAACCTGCAACTCCCCTTAGAAGTAGCAAATGCCTTTAACAATTATTTTGTCTGATGCTCCACCACCCTGATTGACAAACTAATAAATGGCACGCATCCTGAAACTACAAATGTGGATCAGGCCCCATTAAAACAGCAAAGACCTAATATAGAGAAGTTCAATTTTAGACCTGTACCCATCAATGTCATTAAGAAACGCCTTAATATTCTAAAAATGAAAAACCAGTCTGGACCTGATCAAATCCCAGCAATGCTGTTGAAGCTCAGTGCACCCACAATTGCTAAGCCTGTTACAACCCTAATTAACGAATCCTTTATGTCTGGATGCAAGAAGCGTGTGGAAAAACCAAGGCGCAAAATAACTGCCCATGAACTGAGAAAAGTCAAGCGTGCAGCTGCCAAGATGCCACTTGCCACCAGTTTGGCCATATTTCAGAGCTGCAACATCACTGGAGTGCCCAAAAGCACAAGGTGTGCAATACTCAGAGACATGGCCAAGGTAAGAAAGGCTGAAAGACGACCACCACTGAACAAGACACACAAGCTGAAACGTCAAGACTGGGCCAAGAAATATCTCAAGACTGATTTTTCTAAGGTTTTATGGACTGATGAAATGAGAGTGAGTCTTGATGGGCCAGATGGATGGGCCCGTGGCTGGATTGGTAAAGGGCAGAGAGCTCCAGTCCTACTCAGACGTCAGCAAGGTGGAGGTGGAGTACTGGTTTGGGCTGGTATCATCAAAGATGAGCTTGTGGGGCCATTTCGGGTTGAGGATGGAGTCAAGCTCAACTCCCAGTCCTACTGCCAGTTTCTGGAAGACACCTTCTTCAAGCAGTGGTACAGGAAGAAGTCTGCATCCTTCAAGAAAAACATGATTTTCATGCAGGACAATGCTCCATCACCCCGTCCAAGTACTCCACAGCGTGGCTGGCAAGAAAGGGTATAAAAGAAGAAAATCTAATGACATGGACTCCTTGTTCACCTGATCTGAACCCCATTGAGAACCTGTGGTCCATCATCAAATGTGAGATTTACAAGGAGGGAAAACAGTACACCTCTCTGAACAGTGTCTGGGAGGCTGTGGTTGCTGCTGCACGCAATGTTGATGGTGAACAGATCAAAACACTGACAGAATCCATGGATGGCAGGCTTTTGAGTGTCCTTGCAAAGAAAGGTGGCTATATTGGTCACTGATTTGTTTTTGTTTTGTTTTTGAATGTCAGAAATGTATATTTGTGAATGTTGAGATGTTATATTGGTTTCACTGGTAAAAATAAATAATTGAAATGGGTATATATTTGTTAAGTTGCCTAATAATTATGCACAGTAATAGTCACCTGCACACACAGATATCCCCCTAAAATAGCTATAACTAAAAACAAACTAAAAACTACTTCCAAAACTATTCAGCTTTGATATTAATGAGTTTTTTGGGTTCATTGAGAACATGGTTGTTGTTCAATAATAAAATTAATCCTCAAAAATACAACTTGCCTAATAATTCTGCACTCCCTGTATATTGTGTATTATTTTTGTTTTTGAATTTTATTGTACCCTATTGTATCAATGCAATGCTTTGTGGACCCAGGACATACTTGAAAACGATGTATCCTTCCTGGTAAAATATTTTATAAATAAATATAGTGCGCCAGCAGATCTTAATTCATTTTAGGGAAAAAAACACATACTTTTAGGTTTATTTTCTTATTAACCTATTTTCTTAAATTAATTCTGGTAGAACAGCTGCTTATCCATATTCGTAATACAATCCAAGTTTATAAAAAAAAAAATATATATATATATATATATACAGTATATATATATATATATATATACTGTATCTCACAAAAGTGAGTACACCCCTCACATTTTTTAAAATATTTTATTTCTTCAGTGTTGTCACATGAAAAGATATGACACTTTGCTACAATGTAAAGTAGTAAGTGCACAGCCTGCATAACAGTGTAAATTTGCTGTCCCCTAAAAATAACTCAACACACAGCCATTAATGTCTAAACCGTTGGCAACAAAAGTGAGTACACCCCTAAGTGGAAATGTACAAATTGGGCCCAATTAGCCATTTTCCCTCCCCGGTATCATGTGACTCGTTAGTGTTACAAGGTCTCAGGTGTGAATGAGGAGCAGGTGTGTTAAATTTGGTGTTATCAATCTCACACTCTGTTATACTGGTCACTGGAAGTTCAACATGGCACCTCATGGCAAATAACTCTCTGAGGATCTGAAAAAAATAATTGTTGCTCTAAATAAAGATGGCCTAGGCTATAAGAAGAATGCCAAGACCCTGAAACTGAGCTGCAGCACGGTGGGCAAGACCGTTTCACAGGACAGATTCCACTCAGAACAGGCCTCGCCATGGTCGACCAAAAAAGTTGAGTGCACGTGCTCAGTGTCATATCCATAGGTTGTCTATAAGAAATAGACATATAAGTGCTGCCAGCATTGCTACATAGGTTGAAGGGGTGGGGGGTCAACCTGGTAGTGCTCAGACCATACGCCACACACTGCATCAAATTGGTCTGCATTGCTGTCATCCCAGATGGAAGCCTCTTCTAAAGATGATGCACAAGAAAGCCCGCAAACAGTTTGCTGAAGACAAGCAGACTAAGGATTTGGATTACTGGAACCATGTCCTGTGGTCTGATGAGACCAAGATAAACTTATTTGGTTCAGATGGGGTCAAGCGTGTGTGAGGAGTACAAAGACAAGTGTGTCTTGCCTACAGTCAAGCATGGTGGTGGGACTGTCATGGTCTGGGCCTGCATGAGTGCTGCCGGCACTGGGGAGCTAAAGTTCATTGAGGGAACCATGAATGCCAACATGTGCTGTGACATACTAAAGCAGAGCATGATCCCCTCCCTTCGGAGACTGGGCCGCAGGGCAGTATTCCAACATGATCACAGCCCCAAACACACCTCCAAGACGACCACTGCCTTGCTAAAGAAGCTGAGGGTAAAGGTGATGGACTGGCCAAGCATGTGTAAAGGTGATGGACTGGCCAAGCATGTCTCCAGACCTAAATCCTATAGTGCATCCTCAAACGGAAGGTGGGGGAGCGCAAGGTCTCAACACCCACCAGCTCCGTGATGTTGTCATGGAGGAGTGGAAGAGGATTCCAGTGGCAACCTGTGAAGCCCTGGTGAACTCCATGCCCAAGAGGGTTAAGGCAGTGCTGGAAGATAATAGTAGCCACACAAAATATTGACACTTTGGGCCCAATTTGGATATTTTGTACTCACTTTTTTGCCAACGGTTTATACATTAATGGCTGTGTGTTGAGTTGTTTTGAGGGGACAACAAATTTACACTGTTACACAGACTCTACACTCACTACTTTACATTGTAGCAAAGTTTCATTTCTTCAGTGTTGTCACATAAAAAGATATAATAAAATATTTACAAAAATGTGAGGGGTGTACTCACTTTTGTGACATACTGTGTGTATATATATATATATATATATATATATATATATATATATATACAGTATATGTGTGTGTTTGTAATGCAATCCAAGTTTAGAGCGCAGGAGTCTCAGCTCCTATCTTGTGTGGGTGGCCTCCAGGAAGTTCTGCTCCCGCCTTCCTCCCCCTTGTGTTAGAGACTATAAACTACAGGGCAGGCAGCTGACAGGGCATGGGACATACATCATTCTGCCGTCCCCTACGACTCTAATTTTGAGCAGCTGCCATGTATGTGGGAGCAATATGTGCGCTCTGTGGCTACACTTCCGGTCTGAACAAGTCATGTCGGAATATATCTAACATTGGACCGCAATTGGTAAAACCCTTTGTCGGATATATTCCGACATACGACCGGAAAGGGTTAAAGGGATACTGAACCCCAATTTTTTATTTCATTATTCAGATGGAGCAGGCAATTTTAATCAACTTTCTAATTTACTCCTATTATCAATGTTTCTTCATTCTTTTGCTATCTTTTTTTTTTTTTTTTTTTTTAAAGCGTAGGAGCCGGACCATTTTTAGTACAGCACCTGGGTAGCACTTGCTGATTGGTGGCTAAATGTATCCAAAAATAAGCAAGCGCTATTTGGGGTGCTCAACCTAAAATGGGCTGACTCCTAAGCTTTACAATCCTGCTTTTCAAATAAAGATAGCAAGAGAATGAAGAAAAATTGATAACAGGAGTAAATTATAAAGTTACTTAAAATTGCATGCTCTATCTGAATCATGAAAGAAAAAAAATTGGGTTTAGTGTCCTTTTAAAGGTTGCTATGCTGAGCTAGCATCTCCCTGACTCATATAGAGTCATTTGCTCAGTGGAAAGCACATGTCCGACTGCAGAGTTTAACATGGCAGTACCTGGAAGTGGTACAAACTTTTCTTTTGGGAAAAAAAAATACACATCAAGTGTTATAAAAGCAGTTTATTATGTATTCACTGAAATTGCAAGAGATAATAGCAAGCCATGCACAGGAAAGGGGCTTTTGATTACTGTGGGAGATGCAAAAACATACCCTATTAAGCCCATTTGCTCAGACTGCTATGCAAACAAATACTACTGTATATACAAACACCTAGATTATGAGTTTTGCACTAAAACGGTTGCGTAAAGAATGCAAGAAAATTAGCGGTATCGCACTTTCCATAGCGCTGCCATTACAAGTTACTGAAAAACCACCTTGTGTTGTGCGTTATGGGGCGTTAAGCTCCATACTGCACAAAAGCCAAGGGCTGAGTTTACGTGCTCGTGCACGCTTTCCCCCATAGACATCAATGGAGAGAAAGTGTTAAAAAAAACTAACATCTGCGATCGAGGAATGGCAAATCGCTGTAACGCAACCCCATTGATGTCTATGGGGAAAAGAAAGTTACGTGTAAACCTAACATAAACCCCTAGTCTAAACACCCCTAATCCACTGCTCTCCAACATCGCCGGCACTAAATGAAGTTATTAACCCCTGATCCATCGCTCCCAGACATCATCGACACTAAATAAACCTATTAACCCCTAAACCGCCCCCCCCCCACATCACAACTAATAAATAAACCTATTAACCCCTAATCCGCCACCCAACCACATCGCTACTACTATAATAAACCTATTAACCCCTAAACCATCGCCCCCCCCACATCGCCAACACTATAATAAAATATTAACCCCTAAACCACCAGCCCCCCACATCACAACTAATAAACTAAACCTATTAACCCCTAAATCACCAGCCCCCCACATCGCAACTAATAAACTAAACCTATTAACCCCTAAATTGCCGGACCCCACATCGTAAAACACTAAATTAAACTATTAACCCCTAAACCTAACACCTCCCTAACTTTAAATTAAAAGTTACAATATAGCTATCTTAAAATAAATAAAAACTTACCTGTGAAATAAAAAAAATAAGATTAAACTATTAATGAACCTAACATAACTATTCTAAAAAAAATAAACTACCAATTAAAAATCCTAAATTACAAATTTAAATAAACCTAATACTACAAAAAATTTTTTAAAAAATCTAACATTACAAAAAAAACCGCTATAATTACTAAAAAAAAATTAGATTAGGGATGGGCAGTAATACAGCTTAATGCCATTTTAAGGGCAATGCCCATACAAATGCCCCTTTAGGGGCAATGGGTATTTTAGGATTTTTTTAGACTTAGGTTTTTTATTTTGGGGGGTTTTACTTTTAGGGGGGATTTTGTAATTTTTTTAATGTAAAAGAGCTGTTAAACTTAGGGCAATGCCCTACAAAAGGCCATTTTAAGGGCTATTGGTAGTTTATTGTTAGGCTAGGGGGTGTTTTTATTGTGGGGGGCTTTTTTGTTTTTATAGGGCTATTAAATTAGGTGTAATTTTTATTATTTTGGATCATTTAGTTTTTTATTTTTGTAATCTGTGTGTGCTTTGCCTGTAATGCAACCCAGCTCGCCTTCGGAGAAGTGCACATGTGCTCCTGAATTTATAAAAAAAATTGACGTAACTTTGCGCAGGCGAGCTGGAGCGTAATAATGATAAATTACGCCTGTCGAATAAAGCATTTACTCCCTATTTATTCCCTATTTATCACAGTACAGCCCAATAAATATTGACAATGCCATTTCTTGATTATTAAAAAACGTTTTTTAGGTAACTATTTAGCTTATATTTATATTATAGAATGTTTATGTGCTGTTTTTGCCATATGTTGATAATTTAAGATCGCAAAAATAAATATATCAATATATGTTGGTACCCATATGCACCTGTGGAAGCTCAAATTTCTGGCAATAACAGTCTCTTCTTGGCGCTGAGCCTTGGAAAAATTAGTTAAAAGAAGAAAGTACTGCATCACGTAATCATGTAAAAGCATGTAGAATCATGTAAAAGCATGTAGAATCATGTAAAAGCATGTAGAATCATGTAAAAGCATGTATTTTAATGGTGTTCGCCTCAGTCTGTATGGCGAAATCCACAACACGCAATTGAAGCAGAAATTTCAGTTCCTTATCGGCGCAAAGCAATGATAAATAAGAAACTGGGTGTATTTGTAGGTTAAGCTGTTAAATTACGCCTATTACTAATGTATATTGTTGCACTCGGGAGCGCGCCCGTGCACCTAGGCAAATGCAAGCAGAGTACGAAGAAGTTTCAGAATTGCGCAATTATAGGCACAGAGTGCTTTGATGAATATGACGATCAGTTCTTATGCGCTATTTTGGACGGAATTAAAGGAGAATGGCTTTGATAAATCTACCCCTTAGTGTTTTTTTATTTTTCGCAATTTTAGCGTTTTTTTTTTTTTTTTTTTTAAATGTTAGTTTTTTTTAATCTTTTCGTAGTATTAGATTTATTTAAAATTGTAATTAAGGTTTTTTATTTTTTCGTAGTGTTAGGTTTTTTTAATCATGTAATTTAGGATTTTTAATTGGTAGTTTTTTTTATTTTTTTATTAGAATAGTTTTTTATTAGATGTTAGGTTAATTTATAGTTTAAGTTTTTTTTTTTATTTCACAGGTACGCTTTTATTTATTTAAAGATAGTTATATTGTAACTTTTAATTTAAAGTTAGTGGGGTGTTAGGTTTAGGGGTTAATAGTTTAAGTTAGTGTTTGGCAATGTGGGGGGCGGCGGTTTAGGGGTTAATAGGTTTTGTTTATTAGTTAAGATGTGGGTGGCTTAAGGTTACTTTATTATAGTGTTGGTGATGTGGGGGGGGCAGCGGTTTAGGGGTTACTATATTTATTTAGTGTTGGCAGTTTAGGGGTTACTAGATTTATTTAGTGTTGGCGATGTGGGGGGTCAGCGGTTTAGTGGTTAATAGGTTTATTTTAGTGTTGGCAATGTAGGTGGGCGGCAGATAGAGGTTAATAGATTTAATATAGGATTTGCAATGCAGGAGGGTGGCAGTTTACGGGTTAATACATACCTCCCAACATTTCAAAATTCAAAAGAGGGACACACCCCCCCCCCAACCCAGGAAAAATTTGAAATGTGGTGGACGGGGGCGGGGCTTTAAAAAATCATAAGACCAAAGTAATATAAATGAAATTCTAAATAAAGTCATATCTTTTAGACTTGTGCAGCTTCGAAAAATTCGGTTCAAATCGATTCGGATTTCGGTTCGGATTGATTCGAATTCGGAAGAAATCGAATGAATTTTGTTTTGGATTCATTCGGATTCTTTCGGATTCGTGAAAAATTCGGTTCGATTCGGTTCGAATCGATTCGGAATTTCGGTAAGTGTTAAGTGGATGTTCTGTGTATTGCACTAGTATACTGTACAATACTAGTGTAATACACGGCCATCCGAATCCATCCGAATCTACCGAATAAATTTGAATCGATTCAGATTTATTCGGTAGATTCGGCACTACCGCAATTCGGAAATTCAAATCGATCCGAATTCGACAAATTCGTCCGAATTTCGATTCAGACCGAATCAAATCACACATATCTAATATCTTTTAATACTCTTAGGCCTAGATTTAGAGTTCGGCGGTAGCCGTCAAAACCAGCGTTAGAGGCTCCTAACGCTGGTTTTGGCCGCCCGCTGGTATTTGGAGTCAGTGATTAAAGGGTCTAACGCTCACTTTACAGCCGCGACTTTTCCATACCGCAGATCCCCCTACGCCATTTGCGTAGCCTATCTTTTCAATGGGATCTTCCTAACGCCGGTATTTAGAGTCGTTTCTGCAGTGAGCGTTAGAGCTCTAACGACAAGATTCCAGCCGCCTGAAAATAGCAGGAGTTAAGAGCTTTCTGGCTAACGCCGGTTCATAAAGCTCTTAACTACTGTACCCTAAAGTACACTAACACCCATAAACTACCTATGTACCCCTAAACCGAGCTCCCCCCACATCGTCGCCACTCGATTAAAAATTTTAACCCCTAATCTTCCGACCGCCACCTACGTTATACTTATGTACCCCTAATCTGCTGCCCCTAACCCCGCCGACCCCTATATTACATTTATTAACCCCTAATCTGCCCCCCACAACATCGCCGCCAGCTACTTAAAATAATTAACCCCTAATCTTCCGACCGCAAAGCGCCGCCACCTACGTTATCCCTATGTACCCCTAATCTGCTACCCCTAACACCGCCGACCCCTATATTATATTTATTAACCCCTAATCTGCCCCCCACAACGTCGCCGACACCTGCCTACACTTATTAACCCCTAATCTGCCCTCCCTAACATCGCCGACACCTAACTTCAATTATTAACCCCTAATCTTCCGATCGGAGCTCACCGCTATTCTAATAAATGTATTAACCCCTAAAGCTAAGTCTAACCCTAACACTAACACCCCCCTAACTTAAATATAATTTTAATCTAACGAAATAAATTAACTCTTATTAAATAAATTAATCCTATTTAAAGCTAAATACTTACCTGTAAAATAAATCCTAATATAGCTACAATATAAATTATAATTATATTATAGCTATTTTAGGATTAATATTTATTTTACAGGCAACTTGGTATTTATTTTAACTAGGTACAATAGCTATTAAATAGTTAAGAACTATTTAATAGTTACCTAGTTAAAATAATAACAAATTTACCTGTAAAATAAATCCTAACCTAAGATATAATTAAACCTAACACTACCCTATCAATAAAATAATTAAATAAACTACCTACAATTACCTACAATTAACCTAACACTACACTATCAATAAATTAAATAAACACAATTGCTACAAATAAATACAATTAAATAAACTAGCTAAAGTACAAAAAATAAAAAAGAACTAAGTTACAGAAAATAAAAAAATATTTACAAACATAAGAAAAATATTACAACAATTTTAAACTAATTACACCTACTCTAAGCCCCCTAATAAAATAACAAAGCCCCCCAAAATAATAAATTCCCTACCCTATTCTAAATTAAAAAAGTTACAAGCTCTTTTACCTTACCAGCCCTGAACAGGGCCCTTTGCGGGGCATGCCCCAAGAAGTTCAGCTCTTTTGCCTGTTAAAAAAAACATACAATACCCCCCCCCAACATTACAACCCACCACCCACATACCCCTAATCTAACCCAAACCCCCCTTAAATAAACCTAACACTAATCCCCTGAAGATCTTCCTACCTTGTCTTCACCATCCAGGTATCACCGATCCGTCCTGGCTCCAAGATCTTCATCCAACCCAAGCGGGGGTTGGCGATCCATAATCCGGTGCTGAAGAGGTCCAGAAGAGGCTCCAAAGTCTTCATCCTATCCGGCAAGAAGAGGACATCCGGACCGGCAAACATCTTCTCCAAGCCGCATCTTCTATCTTCTTCCATCCGGTGCGGAGCGGGTCCATCTTGAAGCAGGCGACGCGGATCCATCCTCTTCTTCCGATGTCTCCCGACTAATGACGGTTCCTTTAAGGGACGTCATCCAAGATGGCGTCCCTCGAATTCCGATTGGCTGATAGGATTCTATCAGCCAATCGGAATTAAGGTAGGAATTTTCTGATTGGCTGATGGAATCAGCCAATCAGAATCTAGTTCAATCCGATTGGCCGATCCAATCAGCCAATCAGATTGAGCTTGCATTCTATTGGCTGATCGGAACAGCCAATAGAATGCGAGCTCAATCTGATTGGCTGATTGGATCAGCCAATCGGATTGAACTTGATTCTGATTGGCTGATTCCATCAGCCAATCAGAAAATTCCTACCTTAATTCCGATTGGCTGATAGAATCCTATCAGCCAATCGGAATTCGAGGGACGCCATCTTGGATGACGTCCCTTAAAGGAACCGTCATTCGTCGGGAGACATCGGAAGAAGAGGATGGATCCGCGTCGCCTGCTTCAAGATGGACCCGCTCCGCACCGGATGGAAGAAGATCGAAGATGCCGCTTGGAGAAGATGTTTGCCGGTCCGGATGTCCTCTTCTTGCCGGATAGGAGGAAGACTTTGGACCCTCTTCTGGACTTCTTCAGTGGATGTCTAGCCCCCGCTTGGGTTGGATGAAGATATCGGAGCCAGGACGGATCGGTGAACCTGGTATGGTGAAGACAAGGTAGGAAGATCTTCAGGGGCTTAGTGTTAGGTTTATTTAAGGGGGGTTTGGGTTAGATTAGGGGTATGTGGGTGGTGGGTTGTAATGTTGGGGGGGGGGTATTGTATGTTTTCTTTTACAGGCAAAAGAGCTGAACTTCTTGGGGCATGCCCCGCAAAGGGCCCTGTTCAGGGCTGGTAAGGTAAAAGAGCTTGTAACTTTTTAAATTTAGAATAGGGTAGGGAATTATTTATTTTGGGGGGCTTTGTTATTTTATTAGGGGGCTTAGAGTAGGTATAATTAGTTTAAAATTGTTGTAATATTTTTCTTATGTTTGTACCTGGTTAAAATAAATACCAAGTTGCCTGTAAAATAAATATTAATCCTAAAATAGCTAAAATATAATTATAATTTATATTGTAGCTATATTAGGGTTTATTTTACAGGTAAGTATTTAGCTTTAAATAGGATTAATTTATTTAATAAGAGTTAATTTATTTCGTTATATGTAAATTATATTTAAGTTAGGGGGGTGTTAGTGTTAGGGTTAGACTTAGCTTTAGGGGTTAATACATTTATTAGAATAGCGGTGAGCTCCGATCGGAAGATTAGGGGTTAATAATTGAAGGTAGGTGTCGGCGATGTTAGGGAGGGCAGATTAGGGGTTAATACTATTTATGATAGGGTTAGTGAGACGGATTAGGGGTTAATAACTTTATTATAGTAGCGCTCAGGTCCGCTCGGCAGATTAGGGGTTAATAAGTGTAGGCAGGTGTCGGCGACGTTGTGGGGGGCAGATTAGGGGTTAATAAATATAACATAGGGGTCGGCGATGTTAGGGCAGCAGATTAGGGGTACATAGGGATAACGTAGGTTGCGGCGGTTTACGGAGCGGCAGATTAGGGGTTAAAAATAATATGCAGGGGTCAGCGATAGCGGGGGCGGCAGATTAGGGGTTAATAAGTGTAAGGTTAGGGGTGTTTAGACTCGGGGTACATGTTAGAGTGTTAGGTGCAGACGTAGGAAGTGTTTCCCCATAGGAAACAATGGGGCTGCGTTAGGAGCTGAACGCTGCTTTTTTGCAGGTGTTAGGTTTTTTTTCAGCTCAAACAGTCCCATTGTTTCCTATGGGAGAATCGGGCACGAGCACGTTTTTGATGCCGGCCGCGTCCGTAAGCAACTCTGGTATCGAGAGTTGCATTTGCGGTAAAAATGCTCTACGCTCCTTTTTTGGAGCCTAACGCAGCATTTGTTTTAACTCTCGATACCAGAGTTAAATTTATGGTGCGGCCAGAAAAAAGCCCGCGGAGCGTTAACAGCCCTTTTACCGCCGAACTCCAAATCTAGGCCTTAGGCAGCAAATCAAACACAAGCTCAAACCACTGGTATAGCTATGTGAGCTCTGTATTTAATTAACCTTTGCAGAGACAGTGCTAAATATTTTTATCTTAATTGGACATTTAATAATAGATTCTTTAAAACTGCTCTCTGCTATCCTCATTAATATTCTAGATTCTGGCCTTTAAAGTTAGTAAAAATGCACAGTAACATACTACATAACATACACTTACACATGCAGATACACACACACTACATAGCATATACTTACACATGCAGACACACACACACTACATAGCATACACTTACATATGCACACACACACTACATAGTATACACTTACACATGCAGATACACACACACTACACAGCATACACTTATACATACAGATACACACATACACTACACAGCATACACTTATACATACAGATACACACACACTACATAGCATACAGTTACACATGCAGACACACACTACATTTCATACACTTATACAGGCAGATACACACACTACATATCATACACTTATACAGTCAGATACACACACACTACATAGCATACACTTATGCATGCAGATACACACACACACTACATAGCTTACACTTATACATGCAGACACACACACACAGCTTACACTTATACATGCAAATATACACACACTACATAGTATACACTTACACATGCAGATACACACACACTACATAGTATACACTTATACATGCAGATACACACACTTCATAGCTTACATTTATACATGTAGATACACACACACACACACACTTATACATACACACACACACTGCACAGCTTACACTTATACATGCAGATACACACACATACACACTTATAGATACAGATAGACACACAAACTAAATCATATATGGGTATCTGTAACTCATTGTATGGGGTCCTGGGGTTGGCAAGCACATTAGCTGGCAGTCTGAAGCTGCCACTGTTCATTACCCTGGTGTTAGCACTGCTCATCGTATACAACTAAAGGCATGCTAGTATTATCACCAGGGGTTAGACGTCATCACTACCAGGGGTTATAGGTCACCATTACCTGAGGTCAGAGGGTATACAGCCTTCCTACTCCTGCTTAAGCCACACACCATTAGTTTTCTACAAGGAAACTAACAGGTATATAACCCTGGGAGAGAAAAGCCAGCTGCTTCTGAGTATGTGCCCAATAGAATAAAAAAAAAATAATGTAATGCATGGGGCAATGCGGGACAGATGGCTAGCAACCTGGGACAGCGGGACAGACCCCTAAAATCGGGACTGTCCCGCGAAAATTGGGACAGTGTGGGGGTATGTTAATAGGTAGTTTATGAGTGTTAGTGTACTTTGTAACATTTTAGTTATGAGTGTTGTGAAACATTTTTGTTTCACAAAATCCATAACTACTGGTCTCAGATTGCGGACTGGATCGTGCCGGTATAGGCTGTAACGCAAGCATTTTAGACGGACCGCACAATCTGTAATACGGCGCTATGGAAAATCCTGCACTGAAACGTCATTTTTTTGAGTGCGGAATGGAGGGTTGCGTTGGCTAAAATGCTTGCGGGTATAGCTATACCGCAGCAACTTGTAATATGCGTTACCTGCCATTCCACACGCAATGGCCAATTTTTCAGCAGTATAGGCGTACCGCACCATAACGCAAAACTTGTAATCTAGCCTAAAGTGAATAAAACTATTATTTCACTATAGTACTCAGTGAAATGAGACTTTAAAATTGTATTTGTATATAGTGGTGTAAAAGGAAATTTAAAACCATCATAGCCTTTGCTATATAAAATAAAGTGTAAAATGAACACAACTAGTATTCTATATTGTACTGCATTATTCTAACTTTGTCAGTGAGAAGTATAGACAGCTACAAGTAATGAAATATTTTTCAGACTAAGTGGTCCCTGCTGCAGCATTTCACATAGCAAACAAGATGTATTGCATCTCACTCACTTTTTAGTAGGGACAACCCCTATTCCTTTTTTCAATCAGTGTCAGTGTAATGGGACCCATATATTGCTGTCGCTCTCAAAGATTACTGTGGACAGCTGGTTACGATACAGGGCATGATCTTTAGATTAATATCTGGAGCATGAGGATTACAAAGTCGTAAAATTATGGGCACCAGCCAAAGTTTTCAGAAATCAAGGACATACACTTCTACATCTTGTGTGTCAGATGTCACAGAGTCAAACAGGACACAGCAGGCATTTCAGTTTACATTGTAACCCATTCACAGTTAATAGGCTGCAATACATTGTTCAGCTTGCACTTATTGCAGCAAAGTGTTTAAACCACCAATTTCACCTGTTTAGCCCTTACCCTAACATACATAGAGGCTCTCTTCCCCTCCTCCACAAGTACTCTAACCTCTGCCCTGTCTCACCCCACAGCACTCCCTCCTTACTCCGGTATTAACCTGTGACCTCCTTCACTGTTCAGAGGGCGGGGAATGATAGAATATGAGGACTGGAGAATTCTGGGAAGATTGCGGTGGCAGTAACATCTGCTACAACATTACCAGCCTGGGAAAGTTCTTACCCAGGGTTTACCTCTTGCCCTAAAAAGGACTTGATCATTTCACTGCCAGAGGCTCCTGTAACTCTCAACATTTCCATGTTCATACATGTATATTCTCTCATTTTTTTCTCTCCTATACACTGTATATATTTTTTATTTCCATTACTCTGTGACCAGCACTGCTGTCTTCTGGGAAAGCAACATTTACTTAGTGACATCATTTTGTGTATTTTTTTCTCCCACATATTATTTTACTCGCCTGTCATCCTGTGTCTTTAGCAGCTATATATTTACTAAACACCCATGTCAAATACATGAGGGGAAAATCATATGTGTGAGTATGTCCTGTTTTTATCTAGTTAAGAACCCAAATACACATTGTTTAAACCTAGCACAATCTGACTCTTTAAATGGACAGTAAAGTCAAAATTCAACTTTTGTGATTTAGAAAGTGCGTGTAATTTTAAACAACTCTCCAAATTACTTTATTGGTGTCCTTTGTTGAAAATCATATTGGCTCAGGAGCATTTCACTACTGGAAGCTTGGTGGCTGCACATATGTCTCTTGTCATTGTCACCTAATGTGTTCAGCTAGCTCCCAGTAGTGCTGCTCCTTCCACAAATTATATCAAGAGAATGAAGCAAATTTGATAATATAAGAAATGGAATGTTGTTTAAAATAATATGCTCTATCTGAATCATAAAAGAAAAATATATATATATTGAATATTTATAATCTACAGACCACAGGAAGTTAAGTGATACATTAAAATAACTTTAATATTCTCCATTCTAAAAGATGTCCAGTATTTACTGAGCCTATCCTGATATAATATAGGAGGTTTCTCTAAATTATAGGCTTATCCTGAAGATTACTCTGTAAGTAAGAGAGCTAAAACTAACTTTTGCCTCTGCCTGGGGGTTCAAGGAAGGCGCCCCGCAGATCCTCTGCATCCACCCCAAGGGAACCTTGGTAGAATAAGGTTTACTAGGGGGGCATCTCCCCCCCTTGAACTCCACAGGCGGAGGCTAAAAAGATGGGGGAATTACAGTGCATCGTATATATGTTTGATGCAGTGACTCGATGCACTCTGAGAAGATTTATCATATTACATTGGGCTTTACCCACAGCCGCTTGGGTAATGTCAGGTTTTAGGCTAGGATTATCCAATTTCTTACTTTACCCACAACATATATATATATATATATATATATATATATATATATATATATATATATATATATAGCAAAACAAACCAAGTCCGATCTTTAGCAGTATACTTTAAGGGCCCGGTGCAGATCATGTCCGTCCGACATCGCTAAATGCTGTCAGTATATGCTGTCGCCATTTAACAATGCACAAGCATTTCTGGTGAAATGTTTGTGCAATGCCGCCCCCTGCACATTCACGGCCAATCGGCCACTAGCAGGGGTGTCAATCATCCTGATCGTATCTGATCGGGATGATTGCTGTCCGCGACTTAAGTTTCAGGTGGACCTGAAACTTTGGGGGTAGACTACAGCATCCGCTGCTTGATAAATCTACCCCATTAAAATAAAAGCAAATGTGATAGCAGAAATAAACTGAAAAGTTGTCTAAAATGAGATGTTCAGTCTGAATTATAAACATTTTATCTTGACTTTACTGTTGCTCCAATGGGACCTTTCATAGCGCTGCGGAACCTGTTGGCGCTCTACCAGTGGCGACTCTAGGAACAATATATAGGGGGGGCACATAAGATACCACAGTCAAAACTGGGGGGGCACTAATAATTTTCACCACTAAATCATTATAAAATTTAGTTGTGTATATATATGTGTATATATATATATATATATATATATATATATATATATATATATATATATATATATATAAATTAGATTCTAAAAAAAAAAAAGAGTAATGTGGTATGCAATGATACCTTTTTATTCTACTAACCTAATACTTAAAGGGACATGCCACCCACATTTTTTTCTTTTATGATTTAGAAAGAGAATGCAATTTTAAACATCTTTCTAATTTACTTATATTTAAAGGGCCCCTAAACCCAAAATCTTTCTTTCATGATTCAGATAGAGAATACAAATTTAAAAAACATTACAATTTACTTCCATTATTTATTTTGCTTCATTTTTTAGATATCCTTAGTTGAAGTAAAAAAGCAATGCACATGGGTGAGCCAATCACACGAGGCTTCTATGTGCAGCAACCAATCAGCAGCTACTGAGCATATCTAGATATCCTTTTCAGCAAAGAATATCAAGAGAATAAAACAAATGAGATAATAGAAGTAAATTAGAAAGATGTTTAAAATTGCATTCTCTTTCTAAATCATGAAAGAAAAAATGAGGGTTTCATGTCCCTTTTAAAAGACAAGCTTTCAAGAGTTTTCCTTTCTTCCTCAGGTATTGCTTCAGACCTGAGAAAGAGAGGAAAACTCTCAAAAGATTTTCTTTATAGTTTAAAGGAATTTCAGCAAACACCGGGGCTCTGTAAATAATTCCCTATATTAAATATGTCACTAATAAAGACCAATGAACAGACCTTGAGTGTTTGTTGGTGTGTGTGTTTGTGTGTAACTAATACTAAGTACCATGTACCAACTTTACACAGCCAGCCACTTCCTACTTCAAAATGAAAATTAGGCACACACGCACACAAACGGGCACAAACACACAATCAGGCACATTCAGAGACACAGACAGGCACATTCAAAGACTCACTCAGACACATACACACTCAGGGACACACACTCAGACACACAAACAGCCAACCTTAGATTTAGATTCAACTTTGTCACTGTACAGTGTCAAGACAATGAAACATAGTTGGCCTCCGATTAGAAATGCAGTAGCGATTGATAAAATATACAATAAAATAGAAGATAAAACTCAGTGTAAATTCTAGCAGTCTTACATAATGCCATAATACATCTAATTCCTAAAAAATATAATCCCTCAATCACTAATAGAGCAAGACTTATTTAAAAATACTTTGACAAACTAATAATACATATAGACATTACACAATAGTGCCACAAATACTATACAATACAACTATATAGCCTCTGGCATCCAATCCAAACTAAAACATCTATGCAATATACATCATGTGCAAATAAAATGCATCAATCTATAAATACAGTAGTGTAAGGGCTGTAGTGGCAGGGATAAGGGCTGTAGTGGCAGGGATAAGGGCTGTAGTGGCAGGGATAATAAGGGCTGTAGTGGCGGGGATAATAAGGGCTGTAGTGGCGGGGATAATAAGGGCTGTAGTAAGGAAATAGGAGCTGTATAGGGGCTGTAGTGGGCTATAGAGGCTTTATGGGCTGTAGTAAGGGGATAGCAGCTGTATTGGGGGTATAGGGGCTGTAGTGGGCTATAGAGGCTTTATGGGCTGTAGTAAGGGGATAGAAGCTGTATTGGGGGTATAAGGGCTGTAGGGGGGGATAGGGGCTGTAGTAAGGGGATAGGTGCTGTATCGGGGGTATAGGGGGTGTAGTGTATATAGTGTTTTTACACAGATGCATACATTTACAAATTACTTTGTAGTAATCCTCCTGACTAATTGGTAAGTGTATATAATCCCTGCACAAAAAATGCATATATTTATACACATACTTATATATATATATATATATAATCTTCAAAGAAAAAAACCCTACATGTTAGTATAGTATGACTGCTTAATGAAATGTAATATTTTGAAAAGATATTTGAGCACATAAACAACAAAATAAAAGAAGATTCATTGTAAGAATATATGGTACTTTTTTAGGACAGCATCAGATAAGCCTTACATGCACACAGCACTAAAAATGACAAATCACATAACCATTAGGAGGGGCAATACTAAAGGCTAGCTGTAGCTGATGCATACACAGCACTGACCTTAAACTGCACTAGGAGTTGTTGTTTTTTTAGGCTGCTTGTTCTGCTGTTGCATGCCTTACTGAAGCAGGCAGAAGAGTATGAAAGGCTGTTGCAAACCCAGGAAGCCAGCAGCAGAGTGCAGATAGAGCACACTCTCCAGACTCCTAGGGGGAAACTCCTCCCCCTGATTTCTTACTTAGTGCAAACATGGAGCAATGCATTAAAAAACTTTCAAATGACAAAAATCAGTTTTGGAAAGACATTCAGGCCAGAATGTCTAGAGTCTAGCTAGGTATTATTTAATTTTCACTGCACTGAGGTTTTTATTAGGCTGCTTGCTTTCTGTTACCTCGCTAAAGCAGATAGTAGAGTCTGTAAAGCATGGGCTGGCAGTGGCACAGGCACTACAGCAGCAGGGAAGCCAGCAGCAGAGAGCAGATACAGAGTACACTCTGCTCGTGAGAAATTCCTCCCACTTGCCTCCTTCAAGTGTTGATAGTGACGCACCAATTGGATTTAGCACAAAATATATTGAATGTTACCTGACCTCTGCAGTTCCGTTGTCACTAAGGTCCTGAATCAAGGCTGCTATAGCTCTGCCTCCAATGGCTCATCCCCGCCCACATCTTTCTTTAAAAAATCTGTCACCCGGTATAGACCATGATGATCATGTGCAAAAATTAAATACAAATGTTTAAACATCTGACAGCTGCGCAATCTTAGTGCCTTTTTTTTACTAGTAGTGCTGTTGTTGCGGTGCTTATATGCAGCCTTAGACGACCACCTATTTTGCCTAACGCTAGGGCTGCCTCTGCTTACACCATGCACACACAGTCCTAGCTGTTGGGAGGGGCAATTGCCTGTTGCCCTCCCCCTGGATCCACCACTAGTCTACCTTATACCAGGGAGGGGGGAGTCCTGAACCCTAGTGGTCATGTGGGATATGTAGCTTGTCTGCCTGCAGACAGCTCTTTCTTTCCTGATTAGCAGCAAATGTTTCAGAGCATTGCCATGGTAATACACGGCAACGCTCTGATTTAAAAGTTAACTGTTAGGGTGGCGGGCGCAACAGGCAGATGAAGGAGATTTCTGCAGGGGGGGCACACAGGGGGGCAAAGAATATTCTTGGGGGGGCAATTGCCCCCCCATGCCCCCCTGTAGCGACGCCTATGCGCTCTACAAATACCTGATAATAATAATAACCTACACTTGCTCATTCAATAAGTCATTGTGACTGATTAATATGTTCTGTTATTTTTTTATATATATTTTTTTGATATGCAGAAGCCACAATGAAGGGGAAAAAAGTACTGGCACGTTCACTTTCCCCCTACAATACAGCTATTGGCTGTAACACACATGAGCAAATGATAAATCCTTTGGTGACAGATGATTATTTAAAGGAACTGAAAACACCCTGGGATTTTAAAATGTTGATATATTTTCATGATTTATTTTGCCCCCCTTTTCATGTAATTTAGCTTTACTAATAATAATAATATTGAACAATTTCTGTTTCTCAGAATATAAAATGCATTCTGCTGACTTATCAAGGCTAACTTTGCAACATATCTTTCACTAATTGCATTTAAATAATAACAACTGCAAAACAAGGTACTTTATACTATATGGCAGTGGTTATTCTTGTTGTCTGCAAAATAAAGCCCAGATTGGCTCCTCCAAATAAGGCAAATAGTGGGTGGAGTTTAGCTATTGAAAAATAAGTGCCGTAAAAAGGATGTTAATTTGTTTTAAAAACATTAAGACTTGGTTGATATGTTATTCTATAGCAAGTTGCAACACAACAGAAACATATTATAATGTGATTACTGTTCCTTTAACTATACATTTAACCCATTTGCAATTTTAGGTTTTCAATCAACATTTCTTTCTTTTTTTTTTTCTCTTTTTTTTTTAAGAAAAAAAAAAAAGTTTCAACATTTATAGGAACTTTCATCACATTTCTGTTACCTGCCATTGTAGCTCTCTGGCTGTGGGTAGTCAGTAACATTATATAGAGTTCTCCTTTAGTCCTGTTACAAGTTCATCCCTGTTCAAGCTTTATGAATATTGTGAACAAAAACCCCCATCCACCTTCCTAAACCAACATCAATCCCCAAACTGGAATGCAAAAGGCAGGACTCCCTCTATAGGGTTTAGTGAGTACATATTGTCAGAGAGGGCTCGAGCAGCTAGGGATTATTACCTAACGCAGTCTGACCTCTATACCTCCTAACAGCCTTGGAAACCACAAGATTGTCCCCATCTGGATACTTAGCACTGACCTTAAAGGGACAGTGTACTTGTTTTTTTGTTTTTTGTACAAGCAGCAAGCACCCATGACTGCTAATAACCATGACTTGCTCAGGAGTTTGTGTTTTATGGCTTTTGAGCATGACTTTATCTACATGTTTATTCACATTGCAGGGCTTGAACTCATAGTTACTAGTGGATATTTATGATACAGTAAAATGCTCTGACAAATTAGTTGTTTTTTAATCTTGAATGTGGCAGCAACATGTACACCAGACCTTATAAAATTACATCACAAATTTGTTTAATTTAACATGGGACATTTCAAAATAGACCACAGTTTTTGTTGTGTGCTGAAAAAGAACTTACTTTTATATTTGTGGAGGTGTGTGCCTGCCCACCAATAACATTCTGAGAACTATAGGAGTTATTTGCTTTTAAATACCAGCTATTGTACAAAACAAAGTCCGTACTGTAGTCTACTAAGGAACATATCTTGAACATGCAAAAAAGGTCCCAAGCAAAAAAAAAAAAACTCCTTTAATAACTTACTTTTCATTAAGTATCAAAAATTAAAACAGACAAGATCCGAAATCACTGTGTGTACATCAAAGCCCTTACGCGTTTGTAGCTATCTGGCAGTAATCATAGATCTAAAGCACAGCTGAACTATCCACATTTAAAAACCCATTAGCAAAATCTGACTGGATAAATCAATGCGCATGTTGTTTAACACTTTCAGGAAAACACAATACATGCCCTTGATGTCTTAAATACATATTTTATCGCTAAAACAGAAACATATTAATACAAGGGTAGATACAGGAAAAATGCTTAATAGAAAATGCATGTCATTATCCACCTCACATCTTGTATTTTACCAATATCATGGTCAATCATTTCCGAAACTCTTATTCTAAAACCATATATTTATTAAAGATAAGCCAAAAAAGACTAACTTTATTATAACTACAAAAAGTATAATACATCTTTACTAATCAATTAATGAGATTATATAATACTTATTACTCCATACACATAGAAAAGCTTATCATTCATAATTATTCAGAGTAGTTAATAACACCAAACTCTGAACTAAACCCTTTTGGGATTTGTGTCTCCAATTTAAAGATCCAATTGGTCTCCTGGCGAGACAAGGTACGGAGTTTGTACCCGCTTCCCTCTGGAATATTAATAGATTCAATAGCACACAATTTGAAGGCACTAACATCCTTGTTATGAATTTCTAGAAAGTGGCAAGACAAAGCAAAGAAACTCACGTATAGATGAACGAACTTCCCTGGTCGTCAAACCAACATATTGTTTACAATGTTCAGTACATTCAATGAGATAGACTGCATAAGTGGTTGAACAATTTACACATCCCTTAGTTTGAAAAATCTGTCCTGTCACTGATGATTGGAATTCTCTGACTACTTTGATGTAATCAGAAGCTGTGCACTGTGGATTTCCACATATATAGGTACCATTGATGTGGAGCCATGAACTAGCATGACTAGATTCAGTTCTCAATAGACTTGGAGAAACCAAGTTTTCTAATGTGAGATTTTTAGAATATACAAATCTGCAACCATCATTTACCATTGATTTTAAGGTTAGTTCACCACATAAGAGTGGAAAATAATTTTGAATGATTTTACAAATTTCACGGAACTGTAATGAATATTTGGTAATAAAAAGGAGCTGTTTATTCTCCTTAATTGACTGCTTTTAAGTTGAGAGAAGTTCCTTGCTATACATCCTGGTGACCTCACTTTGGCTTTCTTGAGTAATTTAGGGGGGTAACCTCTATTTATCAATCATGTTTTTAGGATTTCAATCTATTTTTTAAAGGTACATCATCTGAGAATACACATTTTGTCCTTATGTATTGACTTTTGGCAATACCTCTGAATACATGCTTTGGATGTGCTGATGTTGAGTGTAGCAATGTATTTCCTGTTATTGATTTGCGATACAGTCTAGTTTTTTTTTTTTATTTTAAATATTTTTATTGAGGATTAAAATAGACATACACAGATTGTGACATATAATAGTACAAACAAACAGATGGTATGTTCCAAGGCAATGGAATGGCATAAGAGCAAATAAATGCATACATGGACAATAGAATAAAAAATAACTCAGCCTATATATCTAAGTAGTTGTGATATGCTAAAATAAGACAAAAACTATCCAAAACTAATCCTCAGGTTTCTACCTCCTATGACAAAAGTGAAGCCACTCTTGGACCTCTATTACATAAAAAAGAAAATTACAGGAGGGTTTTATATATATCAGGTCCCTTATATACCTGTTAATTGAAATATAAATATGAATCTATGTGCAGAGATCACACAACAACACTTTCTTGAAGGCAAGAACTGTCTGAGACATAAGCAAACATGTAGGATACAATAAAACCTCAGATTACTTTGAAGGTAGAATGCAAACTATAACCTATAACAATATACAGTCACTTGTGAGATTAGCTGCTAGGGTAATATGCTCGTTGACTTTACCCCACTGATGAGGATAGAACATATTCATGACAGGTGTATTATTTTATACGTTTGTTAAAGCTTCAAGTATTTCCTGAGAACAACAGCGGCCAGTCTAGAAATGTCTGCACATGCTGCAACCAATTCATTAGCTGCTCCGTTGCCCCTAAATATTAAACCTTCTTAACGTGGAAAGAAATAAAAATAAACATTCTCATTATCAGTGAGTAGGATGTTAGTAGCGATTTCACTATCAACAGGCTAATAACTCTACTAACATAAAATATCGAGACAGGGTACTGGGATGTGAATAAATATATCAGAATTACAACTGGTTATTTAGGACATGTTTAAGATATATCATCTAGCCAATGTTAGTCCCAAATGCCAGATTGCAACTCCATCTTGGAAAGTCAATAGTTTAACCTACACCAGATTTATTAAGGCGGTAGCCGTATAGAGAATAATCCTTCCATGTCCATAAATGTTGAGCCGATTGCCGGGTCTTCTGCCAGAACGGAGATGGGACAATGTCATCTACTGCAGTTCGCTGTATGTTCTTATGCCGTCTCCTCTGTAAGATAAGAGCTTCAAGATTTATACGGGCAAGTGAACTTGACTGCTTGTCATACGAATAACTCGGAACTGCTCTTAAAGCCCTACTCTCCGCTAGAAGGTTTGATGCAATAATTTCCCCTGAGGGCTGTGCTGTCGTTTGGTAGCGGAGATCCTCCGGCGGCGTCTGAGCTTGCTGTTCGGTCACATCAATCTCCACTAAATCAGCGCCTTCTTGTTTAGGTTCCTGTTTCAGATCTAGTTGTATCTGTGGACGCGGTCCACAATGCGATGCCTTCACCCCTGACTCAAACAGGGCACAAAGGTCTCTCTCCAGCGCTGCAAAGCGATCTATCAGCAGCTGTGTCACTGTCTTCTCCCATGAACCCAGGCAATCCATGCTAGTAGCGAAGCAACTCCAGGTCAGCTCGAGCCGTCCCCACAACAATAGCGAAATCAATTACTAGCTACAAGTGGGTTATAGCTTAAAGGTTTGAGGTATCAAAACGTCTCTATGCACTATCAATGTAGTTCTTCAGCGCAAATGGCTGGTTAGTCTGACTTGTAGATCAGGAAAGTGGAGGGGTAGATGAAGGTCTAGGCCTTTGTCAGGCCTCCGCTGCGTACCTTTTCTATTTCTGTTTGCTAGGCTGTAATTTCAGATAGAAAGTACTCAAAGTAACTCCACAGATGTAAAGGAGCTTCAGATCCTCAGATACAAGCTTAGTGTGTGGAATAAAGGAGGGATAAACAACAGCTTTAACAACTCCTCGATCAGCCAAAATTAGCAAGCAGCCATCTTGGTCGCTGGTCGGACACGCCCCCCCCGATACAGTCTAGTTTTAATACTGTGATTATTCAGGTCCCTAATTAGAGTGACAGCTAAAAAGTTAATCTGTTGCACTTTCCAATCAGAGGTAACTTTGACTCCTCTATTACATTGGTTTATATAGTCAACAAACTTGTTTTCTTCATTGTGATCTAACTTTCATATGAAGATCAGATCATCACTGAAACACTTGTAAAACCTGATATCATTCAAGAATAGATTTCCATCTCCAAAGACATAGACTAACTCCAGCCATCCCATGAAGATGTTTGCATATGAAGGGGCAAATTTTGCCCCCATTACTGGTCCCTGTCTCTGGAGTACTTAGTTACCTTTAACTAAAAACAATTATGTTCCAAAAGGAAGCTGGTTGCTCTCAAACAAAACTCTTTTCCTTCTAAATTTGTGGACAGTCCACGGCTTAATTCCTTACTTGTAGGAAATACTGAACCTGGCCACCAGGAGGAGGCAAAGACACCCAGCCAAAGGCTTAAATACCTCCCCCACTCCCCTCATACCCCAGTCATTCTTTGTCTTTCGTCACAGGAGGTTGGCGGGGAAGTGTCAGAAGATACAGAGAAGTTCCTTAAGGAGGGTAGTACTCTTCGGAATGGGACTGGAGTTTTAAGTAGTCTTGTCAGCCTCTCAGTGAAAGCTCAAAATCATTCAGAAGGGGTTTTGAAGAAATGCAGGCTGCACTAAAAATGGAAAAAACAAGACTTTATTTCATCTTTTAAAATATATACAAGCACAGTCCATGGTAGTTACCCATACACACATGGGGAAAAAAGGCTGCTTCCGACACGTTTCCTGCTCACATGGAGCACTTCATCAGGGATTCTCAGTGAAAGCATTGGCGAATGTTAGAGTTGCAGGGATAGTCTTTCTGCAAACCCATCCAGACTCGTATTAACAGCTCCTAAGCAATCAGTGTTGATGAGTTTCATTGCCTGCTTCTATCACTTAAGTCCATGTCAGGAACAATGCTACAAGACTGACAAACTTGAGAGGCTGTTTTTCTGTTACATGGCATAGATTCCGGTAAGATCGTTTCATTTTTTATGCACATTTGATAACACAAGAAGACAGGGTCACAGTGTGACTCCTTTTGTCTGAATGGAATCAAGGGTTAATATCTCTGGAAGGGTATTATTGAACAGGAGGGATTCATCACATATTTTAAATATTGTGTTTATGCTGTGACGTGTGAAATGAGGTTCAGGCAGATGTTGTAACGTACAGGTTTTACTTTCATTTTGGATCGCTGCGCAGCCCATTAGGGTTGGCACGCTTTTAGTGGTGCAGGGTCGGTCCTGCATGGCGCACCACATGTCTGGGTATGGTCACAGTGATTCTCTTCTTCCTGACCGTGCGATGTCTGGCGACAAAGCGGTTTCTCTCTTGGGCCTGGGTCATAGGAGGTGGTGAGTGCCCCAGCCATTGGGGGTATAAAGGTGCTATTTATCTTTGTCTATAGTCCTATTTATAAGCGCAAGCTATGGAGGACTCTGATACGTTAGAGGGTACTCCCTCTTTACCTAAATCTAATGCCTGTCTATATTGTGAGGAGGCCACAGTATACCCGCCTGCTCAATTATGTCCCACATGCCTTGATAAAGTAATCTTATCAAAGAAAGCAAATATGTTTAGTACTACTGAGTCATCTACCTCTGAGGAGTCTCCTTCCCGTGTGGTGCTCACCCTACAGTCATCTCCTAATACACATACAGCTTCCTGTAGCACTCCTATTCCTCCATCTGGAGGGGCCCTTTTACCGCCAGACTTTACTGAACAGTTACAGACGGCAGTGTCTGCGGCCTTTAGTGCTTTACCTCGCCCTGCTAAGCACAAGCGAAAGGTTAAATATTGCTTTCCTTCCCAGGGGTCATCTACTAGCTTATTGGATTTATCTGATACAAGATTATCCGATGATGAAGACGCTTCTGATACTTCAGAGGATGCTCTTTCTGGGTCGGAAGCTGCTACCTCTAAGCCTCCAGCTGTGGAGGAACCAGACTTTAGATTTAGGATTGAACACTTACGCTTTCTACTAAAGGAAGTTTTTGCTACTTTAGAGGTTCCAGAACCTAAATTACCTGAGGAACCTTGTATTCCTAAATTAGATAAGGTCTACGAGTACAGGGTTGTACCACAGTCTTTCCTGGTTCCCGTAAAGATGGCGAACATTATTAAAAACGAATGGGAAAGACTCAGTTCTTCTTTTTCTCCTTCTTTTAAGATATTGTTCCCGGTTCGGGACTCTCAGTTGGAGTTGTGGGGTTCCGTCCCTAAAGTAGATGGTGCTATCTCCACTTGAGGATAGTTCGTCGTTTAAAGTGCCCATGGATAAGAAGCTGGAAACTCTATGAAGAAATATGTTTCAGCATACAGGATATTTGTTTCAACCGGCAGTGGCTGTTGCTGCAGTTGCGGGAGCAGCTACTTACTGGTGCGACTCCTGATCTGAGTTGATCGAGGTTGAGGGTCCCCTCGACATGTTCCAAGAAAGCATTAAGGCCTAAGGGTAGCTAATTCTTTTATTTGGGATGCAAATATGCATATTATTCGCCTGAACGCCAAGGCTTCAGGTTTTTCTGTGCTAGCCCGTAGGGCACTGTGGCTGAAGTCTTGGTCTGTGGACATGACTTTGAAGTCTAGACTTCTTTCCCTCCCATTTAAGGGAAAGATTCTTTTTGGTCCAGGCCTGGACGCTATCATATCCATGGTTGCTGGAGGCAAGGGTGCCTTATTATTGCAGGATAAGAAGAACAAACCTAAGGGACATGGTCCTAATTTTCGTTCGGACAAAACCCAACATCAGCAGCCTTCTGCAAAGCTGGAGCAGTCCAAGGGAATTTGGAAACCTCCTCAGTCCTGGAATAAATACAAGCAGAATAAGAAGCCCGTCTAGTCAAAGTTGGCATGAAGGGACAACCCCCGATCTGGCTTTGGATCTGGTAGGAGGCAGACTGTCACTCTTTTCAAAAGCTTGGTTTGGGGACGTGCAAGACCCGTGGGTACTGGAGGTCATCACTCAGGGATACAGGATAGGTTTCAAGTCTCATCCTCCCAGGGGCAGATTCCTCTTATCAAACCTGTCTTCAAGACCAGAAAAGAGAGAAGCTTTTCTAGGGTGTGTGAGGGATCTCTCCGCCCTGGCGGTCATTGTACCTCCAGCAGAGAGAGGTATGGGATACTACTCAAACCTGTTTGTGGTCCCAAAGAAGGAGGGTACTTTTCGTCCAATTCTGGACCTAAAGTGTTTAAACCCCCTCGTTCAAGATGGAGACAATAAGGTCCATTCTTCCTTTAGTCCAGGAAGGACAATTTATGACCACAATAGACCTGAAGGATGCCAACCTTCACGTTCCTATAAACAAGGAACACTTCAAATTCCTAAGATTTGCATTCCTGGACCAGCAGTTCCAGTTTATTGCACTTCTGTTTGGTCTGGCTACTGCTCCAAGAGTTTTTATGAAGATTGTAGGGGCTTTGCTCACAGTGGCCAGAACCAGAGGGATTGCAGTGATGCCATACTTAGACGATATTTTAGTTCAAGCACCGATCTCATGGATGAAAGATAAACTTAGAAAAGAGTTTTCTTATTCCCAGTACCAGGGTGGCGTTCCTGGGTACAATAATAGACTCCATATCCATGAGGATATTTCTTACAGACCAGAGACGTTACAAGCTAACTTCCAATTAAGGCCCTCTGTGGCTTGGTGTATGGAGGTAATTGGGCTCATGGTGTCCTGTATGGACATCATCCCCTTTGCCAGATTCCATCTCAGATCTCTTTAGTTGTGCATGCTTAGACAGTGGAATGGCAATCATTCAGATTAGTCTCAACAGATTTCTCTGGACAGCCGGTCGAGAGAATCAGTCTCCTGGTGGCTCTGTCTAGATCACCTGTCCCAAGGGACGTCCTTCTTGAGACCGTCCTAGGAGATTGTAACTACAGACGCGAGTCTCACAGGATGGGGAGCTGTTTGGGGTGCCAGGAAGGCACAGGGCCTGTGGACTCGAGAGGACTCCCGAGTCTTGGAACTTTGAGCGATCTTCAATGCTCTGAAGGCTTAGCCCCTTCTGGGTTCAGCCCAGTTTATCAGATTCCACTATCCACCATCAGGGGGGAACGAGGAGCTCCCTAGCAATTAGGGAAGTATCTCGGCTTCTGGAATGTGCGGAGGACCACAACTGCTCACTGTCAGCAATCCACATTCCGGGTGTGGACAACTGGGAAGCGGATTTCCTCAGCAGACAATCCTTCCATCCGGGGAATGGTCTCTCTGTCCTGAGGTGTTTGCGGAGATTTGCAGCAGATGGGGGACACCGGAGATAGATCTCATGGTATCCCGGCTCAATTCCAAGCTACCCAGATATGGGTCATGGTCCAGGGATCCTCAGGCAGAGCTAATAGATGCATTAGCAGTGCCTTAGAGCTTCAGTCTGATCTACATTTTCCCGCCGTTACCACTCTTACCTCGTGTGGTGGCCCGCATCAAGCAGGAGCGAGCATCTGTGATTCTAATTGCTCCATCATGGCCTCGGAGGATGTGGTTCGTGGATCTGGTGAGGATGTCCTCATCTCCTCCATGGAGGTTACCTTGTGGTAGGGATCTGCTGGAACAAGGTCCTTTTGTTCATCTAGATTCCCTGACGCTGACTGCGTGGAGATTGAATGCTTAGTCCTAGCGAAGAGAGGTTTTTCTGAGAGTTATTGATACTCCCATTCA
The DNA here is from genome assembly GCF_027579735.1 of Bombina bombina. NCBI lineage: Eukaryota > Metazoa > Chordata > Amphibia > Anura > Bombinatoridae > Bombina > Bombina bombina. The sequence continues at coordinate 761,032,853 of NC_069500.1, forward strand.
AGCTTTACTCGTCGCATCTATCATAAGGTGTGGAGGACCTACTTATTCTGGTGTGAAGAACGTGGATTTCCCTGGCATAAGGTCAGGGTTTCCAGGATTCTTTCCAAAATCCAGGATGGTCTGGAGAAGGGCCTTTCGGCTAGCTCCATTAAGGGACAGATTTCGGCCCTATCTGTTTTCCTGCACAAGAGGCTCACTGAGCTTCCAGATATCCAGGCTTTTGTTCAGGCTCTGACGAGAATCAGACCTGTGTTTTCGATCTAGCGCTCCTCCTTGGAGTTTAACCTCTTAAGGACATATGACGGAATTTTTCCATCATAAAACAATTGAGCAAAATGAAAGCTGTGTCCTTAAAGGGTTAAATATTGTTCTTAAGGTTTTGCAGAGGGCTCCGTTTGAGCCTATGCACAGCCTTGACATTAAATTACTATCTTGGAAGGTTCTCTTTTTACTGGCTTTTGCTTCGGCACGCAGAGTATATGAGATGGCTGCCTTGCAATGTGAGCCCCCTTACCTAGTATTCTATGCTGATAAGGCTGTTCTTCATACTGGGTTAGGTTTTCTTCCTAAGGTTGTTTTCTGATCGTAACATTAATCAGAAGATTGTTGTTCCTTCCTTGTGTCCTAATCCTTCTTCTTTGAAGGAGCGGTTACTTCATAATTTGGATGTGGTTCGGGCCTTGAAGTTCTATCTTCAGGCTACTAAGGAGTTTAGACAGACTTCTTTGTTTGTTGTCTATTCTGGGAAGCGTAAGGGGCAGAAAGCTTCGTCCACTTCCTTATCTTTTTTGTTGAGGAGCATTATTTGCTTAGCATATGAAACAGCGGGACATAAGCCTCCTCAGAGGATTAAGGCTCATTCAACTAGAGCAGAGGCTTCCTCTTGGGCCTTCAAGAATTAGGCCTCTATGGAGCAGATTTGTAAGGTGGCTACCTGGTCTTCCTTACATAATTTTTCAAAATTTTACAAGTTTTACGTTTTTGCTTCGGCTGAAGCATCTTTTGGGAGAAGGGTTTTGCAGGCGGTGGTGCTCTCAGAATAGGGTCCACCTCTCTTTTTGCCCTCCCATTTTCATTCAGTGTCCTCTAGAGCGTGGGTATATGTTTCCCACAAGTAAGGAATGAAGCCATGGACTCTCCTCATATTAAGAAGGAAAACATAAATTATGCTTACCAGATAATTTCCTTTCCTTCTGTATGAGGAGAGTCCACAGCCCTCGCCCGTCTTCTCAATTGGGCGGACCTACATTTTTGTTTTGTTCTTCTGGCACCATTTATAACCTGATATTTCTCCTACTGTTCCTTGTTCCCTCTGCAGAATGACTGGGGGATGAGGGGAGTGGGGGAGGTATTTAAGCCTTTGACTGGGGTGTCTTTGCCTCCTCCTGGTGGCCAGGTTCAGTATTTCTCACAAGTAAGGAATGAAGCCGTGGACTCTCCTCAAACAGAAGGAAAGGAAATTATCTGGTAAGCATAATTTATGTTTTTGTTGTTGAACTGCTATTAGTATGTGTAGCCAAAAAGAAATTACTTCTAAACCTTTGGTGTGTGATATAATAGAATAAAGGGCTACCACATCAACTGTTAACTAACTATGGCCTAGATTTGGAGTTTGGCGGTAGAAGGGCTGTTAACGCTCCGCGGGCTTTTTTCTGGCCGCACCATAAATTTAACTCTGGTATCGAGAGTTCAAACAAATGCTGCGTTAGGCTCCAAAAAAGGAGCGTAGAGCATTTTTACCGCAAATGCAACTCTCGATACCAGAGTTGCTTACGGACGCGGCCAGCCTCAAAAACGTGCTTGTGCACGATTCCCCCATAGAAAACAATGGGGCTGTTTGAGCTGAAAAAAAACCTAACACCTGCAAAAAAGCAGCGTTCAGCTCCTAACGCAGCCCCATTGTTTCCTATGGGGAAACACTTCCTACGTCTGCACCTAACACTCTAACATGTACCCCGAGTCTAAACACCCCTAACCTTACACTTATTAACCCCTAATCTGCCGCTCCCGCTATCGCTGACCCCTGCATATTTTTTTTAACCCCTAATCTGCCGCTCCGTAAACCGCCGCAACCTACATTATCCCTATGTACCCCTAATCTGCTGCCCCTAACACCGCCGACCCCTAGATTATATTTATTAACCCCTAATCTGCCCCCCCACAACGTCGCCGACACCTGCCTACACTTATTAACCCCTAATCTGCCGAGCGGACCTGAGCGCTACTATAATAAAGTTATTAACCCCTAATCCGCCTCACTAACCCTATCATAAATAGTATTAACCCCTAATCTGCCCTCCCTAACATCGCCGACACCTAACTTCAATTATTAACCCCTAATCTGACGACCGGAGCTCACCGCTACTATAATAAATGGATTAACCCCTAAAGCTAAGTCTAACCCTAACACTAACACCCCCCTAAGTTAAATATAATTTAAATCTAACGAAATAAATTAACTCTTATTAAATAAATTATTCCTATTTAAAGCTAAATACTTACCTGTAAAATAAACCCTAATATAGCTACAATATAAATTATAATTATATTATAGCTATTTTAGGATTTATATTTATTTTACAGGCAACTTGGTAATTATTTTAACCAGGTACAATAGCTATTTAATAGTTACCTAGTTAAAATAATAACAAATTTACCTGTAAAATAAATCCTAACCTAAGATATAATTAAACCTAACACTACCCTATCAATAAATTAATTAAATAAACTACATACAATTACCTACAATTAACCTAACACTACACTATCAATAAATTAATTAAACACAATTCCTACAAATAAATACAATTAAATAAACTAGCTAAAGTACAAAAAATAAAAAAATATTTACAAACATAAGAAAAATATTACAACAATTTTAAACTAATTACACCTACTCTAAGCCCCCTAATAAAATAACAAAGCCCCCCAAAATAAAAAATTCCCTACCCTATTCTAAATTAAAAAAGGTAAAAGCTCTTTTACCTTACCAGCCCTGAACAGGGCCCTTTGCGGGGCATGCCCCAAGAAAATCAGCTCTTTTGCCTGTAAAAAAAAACATACAATACCCCCCCCCCAACATTACAACCCACCACCCACATACCCCTAATCTAACCCAAACCCCCCTTAAATAAACCTAACACTAAGCCCCTGAAGATCTTCCTACCTTGTCTTCACCATCCAGGTTCACCGATCCATCCTGAAGAGCTCCTCCGATGTCCTGATCCAAGCCCAAGCGGGGGGCTGAAGAGGTCCATGATCCGGTCAAAGTCTTCATCCAAGCGGGGCAGAAGAGGATCTTCCATCCGATTGAAGTCTTCATCCAGGCGGCATCTTCTATGGTCTTCCATCCGGAGCGAAGCGGCAGGATCCTGAAGACCTCCAGCGCGGAACATCCATCCGGCCCGACGACTGAACGACGAATGACTGTTCCTTTAAGGGACGTCATCCAAGATGGCGTCCCTCGAATTCCGATTGGCTGATAGGATTCTATCAGCCAATCGGAATTAAGGTAGGAATTTTCTGATTGGCTGATGGAATCAGCCAATCAGAATCAAGTTCAATCCGATTGGCTGATCCAATCAGCCAATCAGATTGAGCTCGCATTCTATTGGCTGTTCCGATCAGCCAATAGAATGCGAGCTCAATCTGATAGGCTGATTGGATCATCCAATCGGATTGAACTGTATGTTTTTTTTTACAGGCAAAAGAGCTGAAATTCTTGGGGCATGCCCCGCAAAGGAATAGGGTAGGGAATTTTATATTTTGGGGGGCTTTGTTATTTTATTAGGGGGCTTAGAGTAGGTGTAATTAGTTTAAAATTGTTGTAATATTTTTCTTATGTTTGTAAATATTTTTTTATTTTTTGTAACTTAGTTCTTTTTTATTTTTTGTACTTTAGCTAGTTTATTTAATTGTATTTATTTGTAGGAATTGTGTTTAATTAATTTATTGATAGTGTAGTGTTAGGTTAATTGTAGGTAATTGTAGGTATTTTATTTAATTAATTTATTGATAGTGTAGTGTTAGGTTTAATTAGAACTTAGGTTAGGATTTATTTTACAGGTAAATTTGTTATTATTTTAACTAGGTAACTATTAAATAGCTATTGTACCTGGTTAAAATAATTACCAAGTTGCCTGTAAAATAAATATAAATCCTAAAATAGCTATAATATAATTATAATTTATATTGTAGCTATATTAGGATGTATTTTACAGGTAAGTATTTAGCTTTAAATAGGAATCATTTATTTAATAAGAGTTAATTTATTTTGTTAGATTTAAATTATATTTAACTTAGGGGGGTGTTAGAGTTAGGGTTAGACTTAGCTTTAGGGGTTAATCCATTTATTATAGTAGCGGTGAGCTCCGGTCGTCAGATTAGGGGTTAATAATTGAAGTTAGGTGTCGACGATGTTAGGGAGGGCAGATTAGGGGTTAATACTATTTATTATAGGGTTAGTGAGGCGGATTAGGGGTTAATACATTTATTATAGTAGCGCTCAGGTCCGCTCGGCAGATTAGGGGTTAATAAGTGTAGGCAGGTGTCGGCGACGTTGAGGGGGGCAGATTAGGGGTTAATAAATATAATATAGGGGTCGGCGGTGTTAGGGGCAGCAGATTAGGGGTACATAAGGATAACGTAGGTGGCGGCGCTTTGCGGTCGGAAGATTAGGGGTTAATTATTGTAAGTAGCTGGCGGCGACGTTGTGGGGGGCAGGTTAGGGGTTAATAAATGTAATACAGGGGTCGGCGGGGTTAGGGGCAGCAGATTAGGGGTACATAAGTATAACGTAGGTGGCGGTCGGCAGATTAGGGGTTAAAAAATTTTAATCGAGTGGCGGCGATGTGGGGGGAGCTCGGTTTAGGGGTACATAGGTAGTTTATGGGTGTTAGTGTACTTTAGAGCACAGTAGTTAAGAGCTTTATGAACCGGCGTTAGCCCAGAAAGCTCTTAACTACTGACTTTTTTCTGCGGCTGGAGTTTTGTCGTTAGATTTCTAACGCTCACTTCAGAAACGACTCTAAATACCGGCGTTAGAAAGATCCCATTGAAAAGATAGGATACGCAATTGGCGTAAGGGGATCTGCGGTATGGAAAAGTTGCGGCTGAAAAGTGAGCGTTAGACCCTTTAATCACTGACTCCAAATACCAGCGGGCGGCCAAAACCAGCGTTAGGAGCCTCTAACGCTGGTTTTCACGGCTACCGCCGAACTCTAAATCTAGGCCTATATTTGTTAAGACATTGAATATCACTCAATAAATTCAAAATATGAGTAGTTTCCCTGATATAACTTGGAAGAGACAATGCTATCAGCTGTAGTAACGTGTCCAGTCATTCTGTTGAGACTTTAAAAAAGTGCCCATGCCGGACACTATAGGGTGTCCCTTAACATCTTTTAAACTTTTATGCACCTTAGGTAGATGATGTAATTTTGGGGTAACCGTATTTTTGACCACTAAGTAGTCAAAAGTATCCTTCTCAAAAAAAACCTCCACTAGTCCATCATCCAAAAGTTTCCTTTGAAACCTCCTAAGGGGATTGAAACTCAAAATTTCATATGTATTTATATGAATCTATCAAGTATTACCACACCCCCACCTTGTTTTATCACTATAGCATGATTATTGTGTAATGGGGGAAAAGCCTCCTTCTCACTTCGGGACACGGAGTGTCTGGGAGGACAGTTATAAGACAACTTTATCAAGGCCTCTACTACCCTTTTGTTGAACAGCTCTGTGTATTTCCTCCTAGATTGAATAGGGTATAAATTGTTTTTACATTTTAGAATATTCAATGTCAATGTTTAATGTCTCTCCCTGTAAAGATTCCAATGTTATTAAGGCACAAGTATCCTGAAAGGTCAAGCCATCAGCCAAAGTATTTCTACCCTTCAAAATGTATCACTTAATAATTGTGAATCAGGCCCAAAAGCTTCCTTAGGATGAAAATTCTAACACTTTTGTTTGGTCCTCTCCACTTACAATGTACCTATTGCTGCTTTGTTTCACTTGCATTGTCCCCTATAGTTATTGGTAACTTCCTGCTTTTCATAGCTATCTGCTATAGTCACATCACAATCAGAATCTAAACCTAAAAGATCATAAGATATGGAGTTAGCCAGTGATGATATTTCCTCATCCGTGGTTTCAACATTACTAAATATGACACGTTTTCTGTTTCTAGGTTTTCTATGTCTCCTATTCATACACCCTGTATTAGCTGTAAATGTGTCAGTACATCTTGTGAATCATTACCCTACGTCTTCCCCTTCTGTTGTTTTGCCAAATAAAAACCTGATCTGTAGTGTAGTCCCTTTGGTCCCTTAAGAATTTAGTGTGCTTAACCCGAACTAGCTGTTTCTTTAAGGGACATTGTACACTAGATTTTTCTTTGCATAATGTTTTGTAGATGATCCATTCAAATTGCCCATCTGGGAGTGTTTTTGTTTTAAGTTTTGCTTACTTTTAAATAACATTGTGCTGATTTTCAGACTCCTAAGTCCCAAAGTTTTAGATGTATACTGATGTCTACAGACTCCTGGTTGTGTAATTGGTCTTTTGATATGCAGGGGAGGGGGGAGTGTCTGCTCTTCTTGCTTTCCCCGCCCCTTTCAGTGGGTGTCCCAGCCTAACCTCATCCCAGGACATACTTGAAAACGAGAGAAATCTCAATGTAGCCTTCCTGGTAAAATATTTTATAAATAAAATCAAATAAACAGTGCTAAAATGGGAGCTTCTAAGTACGTTTCTATATGGATTTTTATATCAGTGTTGGTGCATATTCTTCTTTATATTAGTGTCTATTACATGCAGTTATATGATAATTGGTGTATATAGTCCCTTTAAAAGACTCTACTGCTTCCTGTAATAATTGGTCAAAGCTACCATAATCCTTATTCATGGACCAGTCAATACAGTAGATTTGCATATTTACCAAATGCATGATAACAAGACAATGCAATAGCACTTAATCTGAACTTCAAATGAGTAATAGATTTTTATGCCTATTTCCACTCCTCCTGTATCATGTGACAGCCATCAGCCAATCACAAATGCATATACATATATTATGTGATTTCTTGCACATGCTCAGTAGGAGCCGGTGACTCAAAAGGTTTAAATATAAAAATAATGTGCACATTTTGTTAATGGAAGTAAATTGGAAAGTTGTTTAAAATTGCATGTTCTATCTGAATCATGATAGTTTTATTTAGACTTGAGTGTCACTTTTAAGCTCAATTGTCAAATGTCTTATGTGCTTTCTAACATAATTTAATTGGTCTGTCTTAAATGTAATTAACATAAACATGAGTCTCAATGAACATTCAGATAGAATGTCATTCCATTCCTTAATGAAAGCAGGGTCAGAAACATCAAAGTTCAGAAACTTCTTCACACTTAGACCTCTAGGGTTCATCTTAAGGTCTAGGTATTTATATAAGATCCAGGTGTCACATTTTAACCTCTGTTCTTTGATTTTAAAAGAGTATTGTAGAAAACAAATCTATAGCTTTTATTTCAGGACAATCCAATGAAAAATTAGGCCACAGTTTTTTTCTGTGCTGAAAAAGAACTTACCTCTATATTTGTGGAGGTGTGTCGCTGCCCACCAATAAAATTCTGAGAACTATGGGAGTTCTTTTCTAAATACCAACTGTTGTACAAAACAAATTGTGTACTATAGTCTAACAAGGAACCATATGTTGTATTTATTGTATTCTAAATTAATAAAACAAATTGCCTTTTTTGGTAAAAGGGAATAAAAATAATGAAACGTGAAAGTTGTTCTTGTCAGATACTGAGCTTTCTGTTGCTAGGAATGACTTGTGCACAAACGTGTACTTCCTGTTAGTTTCCATTTCATACAAATCATATTGTAACTAGTTTTACTCACTCTTCTTTCATATCCATTATACATTTTTGTAGGTTAATGTTCTTTTAAGTTGTATGTGGCCATCTGATCTAGAAATGCCAAATCTAGCCAATCTTGCTGTTTTTAAAATCTTAGGGAATAGCATAATTGTCAAAATCACTGAATGCAAATGTAAAAACACAAGGGCCTGATTACGAGTCGTGCTGTGTTTCGTATGGGTGATATTGGGTTTATCACAGCTGTTTGCGTGCGTCGGAAGGATCACTTGTATTACAAGTTGAAAGTAAATGCGAACACGTGAGCACAATCACGATTATGCTAGAATTGACTACCACGACCTCAGAGCTCTGGGTAAGTGTTAAGCGAGACAAAAAAGTGTCACAAAAGATATCAAAAATACATTTAAAAGTACAGTTACACTCATAATAGCACTATCTGAAAAAATTATTAGAAAAAAATTATTGCACAAAAAAAGTTATGAGGGAATAAATTAACGCGGTCGCGATATTCTAACTTTAGCTTTTTTCATGTGTTGGGTTAACGCTCAGGGAAAACTTTTTACTTTCAACTTGTAATACCTGTGCTTCCCGATGCACGCAAAAAGCTTTCTTCTAGTGCAGTTAACGCACGAACCGGAGCGATAAATAGCGCTCCACTCAATCTAGCCCATACTCAATATTTAATGTAGTGTCAAAGGGAACTTTGTACAAAGGGCAAAATCTAAGGATAATGTATTTTGCTGAATACAGAGAATGCAATCTAGCTTAGAATTCTCCATTCATTCTTCAACAGCGAGTTTAGGTTATAGGGAATGTGGGAGGTAACCTTGTTAATAGACGCTCATAGCTGAAAACAGTGGGTTGAACTCTGACATTAGAAGTAATGGGACAGAGGGCATTAGGAAAGCATACTTAGCTAATTCCCCAGGTGCTATGTAAAACCTCCTGAGCCCAATTAAAGGGACATTTAACTGCTGGACTCAAGATCAGTAGAATGGTTACTACTTACCATGCTATTGTAGTGTTTTTCCTCCCATGACAGCAACTCTATACAGTCTTCTCTTATTTTAGGTGCTGGTTAGTGAAGCTGTCCCATTTTCATACTGGACTACACTATCCACTGGTTTAAGCACCCCTCCCAAGCTCAGGTGTTCTTTATAGTGTCCTAGGGATATTATATAAAGTAAGAGAGTTCAGTTTTATCAAACGAAACGGAAATGTTTGACCTCACAAAGCAGATTTGTACTAATGTCACAGCCAGTCAATAGTAAGACCGCTTTTATGCTGGTGACTAATATACAGTATAATATTAAGTGGCAAAATACTTATGATGAAGGCAGAGTTTGTTTTCTACCAAAGTTTAAAAGCAAGAAAATTCCTAACAGTCTGCCACAACCCCCCCCCCCTCCTGTATATATAAATAAAATGTTTCCCTCTGACTGTAGGGGGATGTAACTAGTTATTCCATTGATGATGCCAAAGGTGATTTCACTGATAATAATGGATAATGCAAAAATATATGCATTATTGGACTAGAGTACAAAGGAGACTGAATATTAAAAGGTCAATAAAGTCAAAATTAAACTTTTATGATTCAAATTTCAACTTTAAAATGTATTTTTAGTATCCTTTATTGACAATTAAACTAAGGCAGGATCAGGAGTAGCAGAACTCTACTGAGTGCTAGCTGAACACATTGGGTGAGCCAATTACAAGAAGCATATATGTGCAGCCACCAATCACTAGCTAGCTCCCAGTAGTGCATTGCTTCTTCTGAGCCTACCTAAGTGTAGTCTTTAACAAAGGATACCAGTAGGGTTTGTTTTTGTTATAACTGAATGTATAAAAAGACCTTTAAATTCAGTAAAATACAATAGTCTATAATTGCCATGTTCCTTGTTCAAAGAAGCATTGCCAAGTATTTCAGGGCTGGACTTACCTTACTAGTTGGGATCAAACTGATATACTGCAGGAAAGTTCTCCTCTGTGAAAGAGGCTGCTCCAGTCCTAGTTGGTAACTCGCCATAGTATAACCGTACTAATACAAATGTGTCCAAGCATTAAAGGGGAATAAAACTCAAAACATTTATTTGATTATTCAGATAGAGCATGCAATTTTAAACACATTTCTAATTTACTTCTATGATCAAAATGTCTTTGTTCTTTTGGTATCTTTTGTTGAAAAGCAGGGACATAAGCTTATGAGCCGCCCCACTTTAAGAGCACTAGATGGCAGCACTATTTCCTGCCATATAGTGATCCAGGTACCTACCTAGGTATTTCTTCAACACAGAATAACATGGGAAGGGAGCAAATTTAATAATAGAATTAAATTGGCCTGACAGACTGACTTCCGGCTGGAGGCGGATCTGGCAGACAGGTAGCTGCAGGTAGTTGCCGTCAAGGTTCCGCGTCTCATCGTGAGACACCATTACACCCCCAGTCTATGCTGTTACCCTTGGCTGAAGTTGGCCCGGGTTTAAGGTCTACAGAGCCCGCATTGGAAGTCTGGTCATTCAGCCTAATGGTGCATGTTGGCTGATGCACGCCATTTCTGCAGCTGTTCAAATTAGTCGGCTTTCTGCTCGACATTTCACTATGGTGGTTATCTGACGGCTCTCAAACAGTTGTAGCCAGAACTGCTAGATGGGAACATCGAACCTAACGTAGGTGCATCATTATGGCAGAGTGGTGATCGCCTCCGACAAGCGAACTCAAGTACCCTAATAGAACATATACTCACCGGCTGTGGGCCGGTCAAAGCTTCGTGTGGTGGGGTGCTGGGTGCTTACGTAAGGGCTATTGGGCATCCAAGGCACTAGATACTCTGAGAGCGCCCCTCCAGTTGCGCCTGGTTGCATCGGAGGGAGGGAGTCACGTTTGCCCTTTCTGGAGCTTCAGCGGAGGATGGTCGCTTGGTGTGGGGGCGGTCTGGTCTCAGTCGGCAATATATGGTTAGGTGATCCGAGGAAGTGAGCGGTGACCACCGCGCCAGGCTGAAGCCGCTATCTTGAAGCTGCAGTACAGCTGGTCCTCTTTTTGACTGGGTGCCAAGGATGTGCACTACCCGGCCCACTGGTTGGCTCAACAACAGGCTATAAGATTTACAAAGTAATCACAGCCCACCTTTAGATATCGTCTGGCTTCGCTGCTTCAAGAGGCACGGAAGGTATGTTATACAATTGGGAACGTAATGCTGCAAGTGCTGCAAGTATTTAAATACCTACAGGAGAGACACTCCTTGGACTGAGTATTTCTGTATTCCATGTGGGTGTTTGGCTATTAGTATATAACCCACTGTGATCTAACTAGAGCAGCCTTGAGGTGGGTCGAAGTCTATTTGCAGACGAAGCTGTATAACTTCATTTAGGCCATTTGTGGTTCTTGCCTTGCATAAGTGTCCTTTCTACAGATCTAGGAAAGGCTGGAATCTTTTGTCTATAAGACCATTCTAAGGTGTGCAATACTGGACAGTGGAAAAAACTGTTATAGCCTGGAGTGTGGACTCACTATAGTTGTGTTCTCTTCTTACTGAGGAATGCAAGCAGAAGCAAGAGTATGGTATTTTGTGTTGCCACCAGATTCCTGGGAACTCTGTCAACTGAGGGGATACAAAGTATAAACAAAGTATAAACTCCTGGGAACTTTGCCAACTGTGGGGATACTAAGTATAAACAAAGTATAGACGTATATTGTTCAGGCAATTTGTTTTTCTTTGATTGTTAAACCAAACCTACTTGTATGTGTATGGTTGTAATTGAGAATACTTACATTTTAGGCTCTCTGGTCCTAATTTTGGTATTCTCTCAAATGCAAAGCGCTTTTGATTTGTTCTATTTCAGATATATTTGTTCTGGACCATGGTTTATTAATAGGGTTAACATCTAGGGTTTTTGGTTCTCTTTTTTTTCTTTTTTTTTTTGCACATGATTTTTCTTAAAGCTATATTACTGTTTGTTTGTTTGTTTGTTTGAATAAGTAGTGCACATACACTAGAGGATTAATATTTTTGTCACGGTTCTGAGCTTGAAGTATCAATAAGAATATTTCACTTAATCACTGCAACTGAGATTTAAAGCATAGGTCCAATAATTAATAACCATGTATTGTAAAATTTGCTCCACGTTAGAGTGGCAGTAAAATATATATATTTTTTTCTTTTCATTGTAGACTTCACTAAAGTATACACGACACCACGCTTTAGACACTTGTAAATCTTTGGTCTATGGACAGGTATTTGCTCAATAAGAGCTCCCTGCCCAATATGCCCCCTAAGCAAAGGGATAAAAAAAGGGAATAGTAGGAATCCAGATTCTAGTATTGATGTATCTCTAGATAAAGGATCCTAGGAATGATAATCTGGCCGAATTTGTAGCTGAAGTAGCTAAAATCCTGACCCCCCAATTTGATTTAATTAAACTGGAGATTAGAAAGGAGATCTCCAACCTTACCGCAGAGGTCAGACAGTTCTCTACAAGATTAGATGAAGTGGAAAATAGAGTTTCTGACTTGGAGGATAGATATAATGTGCAAGACCCAGTTACAATGGCTCATAGTAAAACTATTATGATATAACAGGCAAAAATTGAAGACCTTGAGGATCGCTCAAGACGTAATAATTTGAAAGTTATTGGGCTCCCCGAAGCATCAGACTTTCAAGATCTGATGACTTTTGTCACTATTACTCTACCTTTGGTGTTAAAAATTCCAGTTCTATCTACCCCTTTCCAAATAGAGAGGGCTCACAGAATCGGTTACCGTAAAGAGAACAGTGAAAATAGTAAACCTAGACCTGTGATATTTAAATTTATTAACTTCCAAGATAAATTGCTATATCTTAAACATTACAGAAATTGTAACCCCTTTGTGCTGGGTTCTCACAGACTACTAATCTTCCAAGATTTTTCATCAGAAACTTTAACTTAAAGAAGAGAAATGTCAGCCTTCTATGGTAGGTTACTGAAGGCGCACTATAATATTAAACTGATGTATCCAGCTAAGTTAGTAGTGTTGAGAGAGGGGATTTCCTACACCCTAAATAATACAGTGGAAGCAGATGCATTCTGCAGAGAATCAGGCGTACCTTAGGCCAATTTTGGCCAAGAAATAGTTTTATTATGTCTCAGATTATGTAAGCAATGGCGATTATTTTAGCAGCAGTGATGTTCATTTGTTATGTGCTGTGTGGTGTGTTGTTTTTTTTTTTTTTTTTCCTCCTCTCCCCCTGCCTTTCCATCGCCCCCTCCCGTCCCCTGTTCGTGGCTTTAAGGCTCCCTCTATTAAAACTCACTTTGGTTGGTTCTGTTTCCATGCTACCTAAGGAGGTCCGATGGAACCTAAGTTTAATCTAAGTTCCTGGAATGTTGGTGGGATAACCTCCTCAATCAAAAGGAAATCTATAATAAAATACCTGGGGAAGCTGAAGCCTGATGTAGTTTTCCTTCAGGAACTGCATCTTAAGCCCCCAGAAAACCCTAAATTGAAAAGTAAGTGGGTTGGGGAGATTATCGCCGCCCCTCACGATTCCAGGAAAAGGGGGGTAGCTATACTGTTGAACCTAGAATATCAAATTGTAGATACAGAATCTGACCCAGAGGGGGCGATATTTAATTATAGAATTAAGTATTAATAAGGTTAAATATGTTTGTTGCAATATTTACGGGCCTAATCAGGTTGACCTCGACTTTTGGTCTATTTTATCAATAAAACTACATAGATATATTGGTCAGAACTTAACAATTGCTGGAGATTTTAACCTATTAGCAGATGCGACTCTCGACAGCCTTAAGAAAAAATCTATAAATTCTAGGATGAGGAAAGTACGGATCCTTCAAAAATTTTGTTCACATTTGGGCCTCATTGATATATGGCGAGTACAGAACCCGGATGTTCAAGCTTACACATGTATGTCCCAAGTACACCAATCGCTATCTAGAATTGACTATTTTTTTATTTCAGATTCCCTGCTAAAGTGGTGGTGGGTTGATAAAATAGAGGACATCATAATCTCGGACCATGCGGCCATCTCGTTAAACTGTAATTCTGACATGAGGAGTACAGGTAACAACTCTATTTATTTTCCCTAACATTTACATAATAACATTAATTTCCAAACTTGGTTGCAGCAAAAGTGGACAGAATTCTATAATAACAATGTAAATTATCTTGGGAAAACAGAAGTGTTTTGGGAGGCGGCTAAAGCTGTTTTATGTGGTGAGATCAAAGCTTATATGTCACACCGAAGGAAAAAAAATGGTCCTATTGGTAGGCAGTTAGCCAATCAAGTTAAAAATGCTTATAGAACATATATAAATAATCCCGCAAAACGGGTACTGGGATAGATATATGAGAACGAAAACAATCCGAGACATTCATCTTAGGCAGAATAATGTTCAAGAAGACCTGAGAATAAAGGCCCTATATGGGGGTTATACCGGAAAATCTGCGAAGTTCCTAGCCAGACTTTCTAAATCCAGTTCTAGGAACGCTATCTCAGCTATTAAAAAGGATCAACTCCGATTTACTAATCAGTCAGATATCGAAAGAGGTTTTTTGACTTTTTTAAGGAACTAAAAAAAGCAGAACCCCACTGTACTTTAAAACAGATAGAATTTTGGGATAAGATTAAAGTTCCCAAATTATCTTCAGAAGCTATGAGTGCTATTAATGCCCTGATCCTAGAGGAGGATATTGTGTTAGCTATTAAGAAGGCCAAATTGAATAAAGCTGCAGGGCCGGATGCGTTTCCCACTGAATTCTACAGAATTTTACAAACTCAAGTCACTCCCATCTTAGCTAAGTCATTTAATGTTTATTTTTCTCAGAGCAAAATATAATCACCATATTTTGCTGCAACAAATATTTCCTTAATTCTTAAAAAAGGAAAAGACCCTGAGTTACCGGGCTCATATAGACCTATTTCTGTGCTTAATACCGATTATAAGTTGATGGCTACCATTTTAGCTAATCGATTAAAGCCCTTCATTGGGGACTTAATACATGGAAATCAGTCAGGGTTTATGCCACGGCGGAATCCGGTTAGGAATATGAGGAAACTATTAATTCTTATAGAGTCTCTCTGGAACAAGCATATGGCATCTTGCTCGCCTATGACTTTGGACAAGGCTATTTTAACGGTTGACGCAGAGAAGACGTTCGACCGAATTAGCTGGGCCCACCTATTTTTTTCTCTTGACAAATTTGGTCTATCAGGACATTTTAATAATTATATTAGGTTAATCTATAGTGCGCCTTCATCTGCAATCATTATTAACAACATGATCTCTCAACGGTTTATTTTACATAGAGGGACGAGGCAGGGATGCCCGATTTCGCCTCTGCTGTTTAATATCTGTTTAGAATCTTTGGCTATATTACTTCATCAGGAATTGGAGGGTATCTCTTTGGCGGACGATAAATTGGTCCTGCTATTGTATGCAGATGACCTGCTACTATTTTTGTCTGATCTTAGGAATACACTCCCAATATTTCAGGAAATTATTCAACAGTTTGGAGCAATTTCGGGATATAAAGTTAATATACTGAAGTCAGAACTCTTATGGTTGTATAAAAATCCCGTACTTAAAGTTGACCATCCTTTCTCCGAGGTATCCCAAATTGCATACCTAGGTCTCAGACTATCCAAAAACCCTGAAGAATGGTACAAATTAAATTATGTCTTCTGTTTGGAACAGTGTATGAAAAAGTTATGCCTATCTCTTTATCAGCCCGAGTCGCTATGATCAAAACAATTCTATTTCCGAAACTATTATATATATTTCAAAATATCCCGATTCTTATACATCAGAGGGATACTCTTAAGTATAATAAAGCTTGTTCTAGATTTTTGTGGAATGGAATTAAACCTCGGATAGCTAGCCATCGACTTATGAACCCTAAATCGGCAGCCGGCTTAGCCCTTCTGAATATTCAAATGTATAACTTAGCTATCGCTGCAAGATTTGCAATAGATTGGATAACCGAGAAAGAGCAAATCACTATTTTCACATGGGAATCCCAACTAGTGCTACCCTTCTAATTGAAGGCCCTTCTCCATTGCCCACTGACTTCTTTCCCTTCGAATATATTTTATCTAACTATTTTTAAAAATGTCATAGTAGCATGGCAGAGGTTATGTGTTGAATTGGATTGCTCTTCGCATGTTTCTCAGTATCTACCCATTTGTGGTAATCCTAATTTCAGTTCCGGGATAGCGAACAGGGTTTTCAAAGATTGGGACTTAAAAGGACTAAAATCAGTGGGTCAAGTTTTGGGAATAGATGGACATCCAATCATCTTTGCGGATTTAGCTAGAGAATTTGATCTTTCATCTCGTGAATTTTACGCTTACCTGCAAGTAAGACACTTCCTTCAAGAGCTGCTACAAAAACACGGCATCAACTGGTCATTGGGTGAATTGCAGAACAAAATACATAGCTACTCCACTGTATCTCTTACTAATTAAAAAATTAGCTAATTTGCAAGTTAACGACATGGTCGCAAAATGGTCTAGAAGATTTCCAGGTATTAATGAACAGAGTATTAGGGAGAGCTTCAAAATAATTCAACAAACATGGGTACCAACATCATGGAGGGAATCTCAGATCAAAATTAGTCCTCAGAGCTATCTTACTCCAGAAACTTTATCCAAGTGGTATAAATCCAGGGTTCCTTGATCTAGATGTATGACAACAAAAGCGGATTTAGTTCATTGTTTTTAGGAATGCCCAAAAATCTTTCAGTTTTGGCAAAAGATTATATACTGGATGAGAGTAGCTTTACAATTGGATCATCATTTTGAACCTACTGAGATTTTTTTTTTTAACGACATGGTTGCAAAATGGTCTAGAAGATTTCCAGGTATTAATGAACAGAGTATTAGGGAGAGCTTCAAAATAATTCAACAAACATGGGTACCAACATCATGGAGGGAATCTCAGATCTAAATTAGTCCTCAGAGCTATCTTACTCCAGAAACTTTATCCAAGTGGTATAAATCCAGGGTTCCTTGATCTAGATGTATGACAACAAAAGCGGATTTAGTTCATTGTTTTTAGGAATGCCCAAAAATCTTTCAGTTTTGGCAAAAGATTATATACTGGATGAGAGTAGCTTTACAATTGGATCATCGTTTTGAACCTACTGAGATTTTTTTTTTTAACGACATGGTCGCAAAATGGTCTAGAAGATTTCCAGGTATTAATGAACAGAGTATTAGGGAGAGCTTCAAAATAATTCAACAAACATGGGTACCAACATCATGGAGGGAATCTCAGATCAAAATTAGTCCTCAGAGCTATCTTACTCCAGAAACTTTATCCAAGTGGTATAAATCCAGGGTTCCTTGATCTAGATGTATGACAACAAAAGCGGATTTAGTTCATTGTTTTTAGGAATGCCCAAAAATCTTTCAGTTTTGGCAAAAGATTATATACTGGATGAGAGTAGCTTTACAATTGGATCATCGTTTTGAACCTACTGAGATTTTTTTTTTGGTTAAGGCTCAAGGTATATCAAAAAACTATAAACTTTTAAACACAATTATATTAATAGGTCGTAATCTTATCCTCAAAATGTGGAAATCATGTTCTGCTCCCAAAATTTCTCATTTCAAAATGCTTTGACTTCACAATATATGGCAGAACAATTAAATCTTACGTCACTACAGATGTTCCGAACGCAATCTGACTACTTTTGCTAGTTATCAAAGAACTAGCAGGTACGCTCGCCACTATTCCGGGCCAGCGTACCTGGTTTTCAATCCGCCGCCCTGGAGGCGGCGGATCCCATAGGAATCAATGGGAGTCTGACAGCAGCGAGAGCTCATGTTCGCTGCTGCCCGGTATCCCATTGATTCCTATGGGAAGTGTCTGCACCTAACACCCTAACATATACCCCGAGTCTAAACACCCCTAATCTGTCCCCCCTACACCGCCACCTACATTATACTTATTAACCCCTAAACCGCTGCTCCCGGACCCCGCCGCCACTATAATAAATATATGAACCCCTAAACCGCCACTCCCGGACCCCGCCGCAACTATAATAAATATATGAACCCCTAAACCGCTGCTCCCGGACCCCGCCGCAACTATAATAAATATATATATATATATATATACATACAGAAAGCAGGCTGTCAGGGATATCAGTGTGTATTGGGACCAGTCCTTTTCATAGACAATCAAATTAAGTCCAGGACAGTAAATAAATACTGTGGTCAGTTAGTCCCAAGTAACCTATATTACAGTTCAAAAATAGTACTGGGTATCACAGTGGCAAAAATGAGCTTGCATTCCCCGGTTGTCATACAATTGCTAACACAGGTGCAGAATATATTGAAATAGACCTGATGCACTAATAATAACAACAGCAACGGTAGCGATGGAGTTAAGACTCACCAGTCGTCGGATGAAAAACACCAAAGGCAGGCACAGCTATAGACGCTGTCATATATAACTGGAGCGGTAGACTCACTCTTTGAGTGATTGTAGCCAAGCTACGTAACAGCGTGTAGCAGGTGCGGTAAACTCACTCGTTTGTTAGTTGTAGTGTGGCTCCATAGTGGCGTAGCATGTGATTGCAAGCCAACCAATCACTAATGATGTGCCAACCCTTCTGTGTGCTGTAGAGTCACAATGACATGGCAGGCCATGTGATGACAATCCGGCCTATCGATGGGGGTTATTCACGGCTTGTAGTGCAGATCAACTGTATCAGCTGTGTGGTCCTCGCTGTTGGCAAAAAGGTAACCAATTGCTGCTAGTCTGCATCTGCCGCTCCTCTGACAGAGGAAAACACTCAAATCCTCCAGAGGTCCCAGATAATGATATAGGCAAGTAAATCAAATAAGCTCACTGATAATAAAGATTGGCCATAATAAAGTCACTGTTAGGATTATATGTAGAGCCCAATAGGCAGACTGGAAACAGCTTCGTAAGTATGAGGAGTGGATGCCCCAACAATCCACTAGTAAATGTAATAAATAAAGAAAGTTCCAAATGCGAAGCCAAAGTGATAGAAAAACAGATCACTTTATTCCTTAAAAAAGTATGTAGACATACTAAACCATGTGGTTAGGCAGCTGTCGTGATAGTGTATGAGGGGACATATTAACCTCATACACTATCACGACAACACTTATTGATAAACACCTTACTTTAAAAAAAAAAAAGAAAAGAGAAAAAAAAAGGGAAAAAGAAAAAAATATATATATCATCTTGCACGCTTTTACTCTTCAGCTTTTCTCACGTGTACCCTATGGATAAATTCCTCTCTGGTCATAAAACAAGTTCAGTTGAGATGCCACCTAAAACTAGAGAAAGGAAGACTAGGACTAGTACTGATAATTTAGTTAATATAACTCCAATAAGTAATGTGTTAGAGCATCAGGGAAAGGAATCCCAGGATATTGTAAAACAAATTTCGGATCTTATGATCCCTCAATTTGAACACCTCAAAGTAGAAATAGTCAATCTTACGTCTGAGGTCAAACAGTTTACCCATAGACTAAATGAGGCAGAGCAACGTATCTCAGATCTAGAGGATAGTAATGAACAACAGGCAGAAATTATAAGAGAGCAATCAACCCAGATTACAAATATTCAGCTTAAATTGAACGAATTAGAGGATAGAAACAGGCGCAACAATATAAGAATAATTTGTATACCTGAAACCCCTATCTATCATGACCTGATTGATTTTGTTTCTAAGATACTACCCCAAGCCCTAGGTATGGACCCTAACTTGCTTCCCCTGACAGTAGAGAGAGCACACCGCATAGGCCCCATAAAACATCTATCTGATGGCTTTAGTAAAAGCCGGCCGGTGATTGCAAGATTCCTGAATTTCCAGGATAAACTTAAAATAATGCAGATATACAAAAAAAAATCTCTTTTACAATCCATGATAAGAACGTATTTCTTTTTCAAGATTTTTCATCAGAAACCTCTCTACAACGTAAAGAAATAACTCCTCTTTGTTCTAAATTTATTGCCAAAGGTTATAAGGCCATGGTGATATACCCTGCTAAATTTAAACTAATTACTGACTCCGAGACCCTGATTATGAATAATGCTGATGAAGTAAAAGAGTTTGCAAAAAAAAATGGCATTATACTATAAAAACATTAATGAATATAAAATATTCAAGATTGTTATTTTTCATGAAAATAGGGGAATTATTTTTGTTATGACTTTGGTTTTAAATGTATGGATAGATAAAAATGTTGTTAATTTTTAGGAAAATGTTGTCAAATCCTAGGCCTAGATGTATACTTTTAGTATTTGTTTGTCTGGTTTTTTTTTGTTTTTTGTTTTGTTTTTCTCTTCTTTCTCTCTCCCTCCCTCCTCATTGTTAGAAACAAAGAGTTAATGAAAGTTAATATAAAAAGAATTATAAGATATGATTAACCTGGCTTCCTGGAATGTAGGGGGCATCACTTCTCCCCAGAAAAGGAAAAAAATACTTGTACAATTACAAAAACATAAAACTGATATTGCCTGTCTACAGGAGACCCACCTAAATGCAGCAGAATTGTCTAAACTTAAATCCGGCTGGGTTGGCGAAGTGATAGGTACACCCTTTATAGATAGGAAAAAGGGAGTAGCTTTCTTATTTAGCAAAAATCTCCCTTATGTAATTAAAGAGGTTGAATCTGATAGGGAAGCACGCTATATAATTATCCAACTTACAATAGCAGGCTCTCCTTTAATATTATGTAATCTTTATGGCCCTAATAAAAAAGATAAGAAATTTTGGAATTCATTGCAAACCAAATTAATACCTTTTCTTAACCGTAACTTAATTGTAGTAGGTGACTTTAACCTCACAGACCTCCCTACCCTTGATAGACTTAAACCATCTCTGAATAAAGATAACAAGATGCAGTCGAAACTTCTGAAAAATTTAAAAAATTTATTACACTTAAAAGACATTTGGCGGATACAAAATCCGGATCTAATTAAATTCTCATGTGTCTCGCACGCACACCAAACAATGTTTCGCATTGATTTTTTTTTAACAGATGAAAAATGAATGACTTATGATATGCATGCTGACATTCAAGAGATTATTATCTCAGACCATGCTATTATTACTTTAAAATTACAACTTAAGACGCCTCAAGAAAGGAGCTTTAACAAATTCTTTTTTCCAAGATACTTAGTGGAAAATGTACAATTTAAATCTATGCTTAAAAGAAAATGGGCAGAATTTCTTCAAATTAACTTAACACCTGGTATTACCACAGAAATAATATGGGAAGGCTTTAAAGCTGTTATAAGGGGAGAAATTAAATCTTATTTAGTTTGGCAAAAACGTAAATACACTAATAGAGATATAGAAGTAGCCAACCACCTCCGTAAAACCTATAATTCTTATATAAGTGACCCCTCAAAAAGACTCTGGGAAGCATACCAGACAGCTAAAAAATCTAGAGAAATTGTTTTGAGTCAAAAAATTGCCTATGATGATCTCAAAACCAGATCCTTTTTTTTCGCCACAGTGGTAGAGCTGGAAAACATCTAGCAAATCTGACAAAATCTAAAGATAAAAAAAGCACGATAGGAGCGCTAACAACACCGACAAATAGGCTTACTAATAATAAGGATATAATCAACTATATTTCAAATTATTTTAAAGAATTATATACAGAAACAGAAGTAAATATGGATACTAAAAATGAATTCTGGAAAAGGTTCCCATGATAGACAAAGATAAACTTGATGATTTGAATTTGCCAATCTCTAAAAAAGAGTTGCAAGATGCTATCAGAAAAGCTGCTATGAATAAAGCAGCTGGCCCTGACCAGATTCCTATTGAACTCTATAAAATTTTAATAGATGATGTTCCTGATACCTTAGTAGATTTATTTAATCAATATTTCTTAAATAAGATACCTTGTTCTCGATATTTCTCAGCATCGATAATTACTTTAATTTTAAAGAAGAATAAAAACCCAGAAGACATTACTTCCTACAGACCAATATCACTATTAAATAGTGACTATACATTATTAATGCATATTATAGCTACAAGGTTAAAAACATATATGAATCCACTTATACATAAAGATCAAGTAGGATTTATGCTAGAAAGAAACCTCACTTATAATTTACGTAGATTACAATTAATTCTTAATAATGCTCAGATTCAACGATATAATAAAAAGTCTAAAAATAAAAACTTCTCCGACTCAGCCATTATTTCAATAGATGCACAAAAGGCATTTGACTCAGTAACTTGGGATCATTTGTTTACAACATTAAATAAGTTTGGAATTGAAGGAGCCTTTTCACAGTTGATTTCTCAAATATATAAAAATTCCACGGCATCAGTTATTATAAATGATATTTTATCAGATTCCTTTCCTCTCCAAAGAGTTTCTAGGCAAGGCTGCCCTTTATCCCCCTACCTTTTTAATTTATCACTTGAACCGCTAGCAATTTTGCTTAGAAAAGAGCTAGATGGGATAAAATTAGGTAAAAAAAAGGTAACAACACTTCTTTATGCAGATGACCTATTAGTCTTACTTTCTGATACTAAAAAAAATATCCCTCTTTTGTCACAGTGTTTACAGGAGTTCGGTAGTTTTTCGGGCTACAAGACAAATACACAGAAAACTGAAATTTTTTGGCTCAATAAAAACAATGATTCTCTAAATTCTATCCCATTTAAGGAGTCCAAAGATTCATTTACTTATCTCGGTATTAAATTCTCCATAAATTGGGAAGAATGGTATGAATTGAATTATCCTCCCGTATTTTTAAACATTAAGCATGACATGGAAAAATGGGCAAAATTTAAACTATCCCTTACGGGTAAAATTAATTTAATAAAAATGATACTATTTCCGAAACTCTTATACCTTTTGCAAAATCTTCCTATTTTTATTAAAAGAAAAGATTTAAAGTTATATAATCAAATGCTGACTAAATTTCTATGGGGTGGAAAAAGAAGAGCTATCTCCTTTAAAAAATGATGTCTTGATAGAATCCATGGGGGCCTTGCTATGCCAGATATAGAAATATATAATTTAATTTGTATTGGTAAAATAGCATTAGATTGGATAACACCCCATAGGAATAGAAGAAACATTGTGCTTTCCTTATTCTCCGATAGCCTTATTACATTCCTATGCAGATAAATCACCAGCAAAAATAAAACAATTAAAAATAATACACAATGTTATAGTAGCCTGGAAAAAACTAACCAAGCTCGTGGACTCTGACTTTTTATACTCAGAATATTTACCTTTGGTAGGTAATCCTTGTTTTACACCAGCAT
Source organism: Bombina bombina (assembly GCF_027579735.1). NCBI lineage: Eukaryota > Metazoa > Chordata > Amphibia > Anura > Bombinatoridae > Bombina > Bombina bombina. The sequence goes on from NC_069500.1 coordinate 761,056,016, forward strand.
TAAACTCTAAGGTATTTACTGATTGGTCAGTGAAAGGGCTTAAAAATGTACACCAGTTGCTGGACCTTAATACAAGAAATTGTAAAAGTTTTAATAGTTTAAAACAGGAATTTGGTCTAATAAACAATGAATTTTATGCGTATTTACAAGCGCGCCATTATCTACAACAACTAATCTCTAATAATTCGATTGAAGTAATGTCTGATACTCTAGAATCGCTATTAAATGTATTTAGGGATGGTAAATACGCAATCTCCATGTTTTATAAGATAGTTATGACGTCACTGGGTATAAGAAATTTACATCTCTTAGCGATTAGCTGGCAAACTAATCCAGAAAAAAATAAAGAAAGTTTTAAGGCTCTAGACCTAGCAACAATATCTATCTTGTGGAGAGAAACTCATACAAAACTTATTAATAAAGCCTACATTACCCCGGCCGTAAAGGCTAGATGGTCAGAAATAGGAATTTTCTGTCCCAAATGTAAAAGGCCAAGAACAAACTTATATCATTCGTTTTGGGAATGTCCCAAGATAAAAAAATTCTGGTTTAAGGTTAATGCCTGGTTTAATAAGATCAACCTGACTAATATACAAATGTCAGAAGAAACAATCTTCTTTATCTATAAGGTAGGATCTCAGTTTGAGAATGTACTTCAGTTGAATAGTATAATTATTACAGGCAGATTGCTAATCCTAAAATATTGGAAATCTAATAAAGCCCCCAACCTGAGAGAACTTCAACAAAAATTATATAACCAAGCTATAATGGAACAATTTGATATGTCGATTAACTCTGAAGCCCTTATAAATAGATTTTTTTAAAAATGGAAAAACATTATTTCTGACCTATCAGAAGAAAATCAGAGACAGTTTAAGGCACTATTCAGGGGGACTATTTGTTTTTAAACAGGAATTACAAATAATCTATTCTCTTGACAAAAATAAATAATACGAGAAACTGAGGAGGGAGGGGACTTTTTTTGTTGTTGTTGTTTTGTTCTGTTTGTGCGTGTGTATGTTTTGTGTGGTGGTATAAAAATTAATAAAACAGTCAACAGTATAAGAATCTAACAAGACGAGATTGGAGGAATTGAGCTATGTATTAGTAATGTTGTTAAGAGAAAGATTTATGTATTATTTCTTTTAAACAATACTGTGAAGAGTTGTTGTAAACCAATGCTACATTATTATTTTTGGTGTTATTGTTTTTGACAATTCTGTTATGCTGTTGAACTATAAATAAATAAAGCATAGCTGAGTCTGACCGGTTTCGGTCGTATAGACCGAAATCATAGAATAGCACCTGTAGGGAGGTGCTTCCTTTTATGCTGAACACACAATGATTTGATTGGTTAAAAACAAATTGCCAACAATGTAACCATTTAAAAACTTACAATCATTTGTATAAACACATTGTTCACAATTATTGAGTGACAATTAATTGGTTCCAATAGTAAACATTAGAAAATGACCCAATGATATATTAGCATTAGTACTGGAGAATATATAACTACAAAAGCAGTCAATAGTGATTATTTTATCCTCTACTGTATTTATAGGTAGTAAGACCATTATATTATCCATACAGGTAAATAATATGTAAAACAATATATGGTTAACGATATAATAAAATCTAAAAACCATATATATATATATATATATATATATATATATATACAGGGAGCGCAGAATTATTAGGCAAGTTGTATTTTTGAGGATTAATTTTATTATTGAACAACAACCATGTTCTCAATGAACCCAAAAAACTCATTAATATCAAAGCTGAATAGTTTTGGAAGTAGTTTTTAGTTTGTTTTTAGTTATAGCTATTTTAGGGGGATATCTGTGTGTGCAGGTGACTATTACTGTGCATAATTATTAGGCAACTTAACAAAAAACAAATATATACCCATTTCAATTATTTATTTTTACCAGTGAAACCAATATAACATCTCAACATTCACAAATATACATTTTTGACATTCAAAAACAAAACAAAAACAAATCAGTGACCAATATAGCCACCTTTCTTTGCAAGGACACTCAAAAGCCTGCCATCCATGGATTCTGTCAGTGTTTTGATCTGTTCACCATCAACATTGCGTGCAGCAGCAACCACAGCCTCCCAGACACTGTTCAGAGAGGTGTACTGTTTTCCCTCCTTGTAAATCTCACATTTGAAGATGGACCACAGGTTCTCAATGGGGTTCAGATCAGGTGAACAAGGAGGCCATGTCATTAGATTTTCTTCTTTTATACCCTTTCTTGCCAGCCACGCTGTGGAGTACTTGGACGCGTGTGATGGAGCATTGTCCTGCATGAAAATCATGTTTTTCTTGAAGGATGCAGACTTCTTCCTGTACCACTGCTTGAAGAAGGTGTCTTCCAGAAACTGGCAGTAGGACTGGGAGTTGAGCTTGACTCCATCCTCAACCCGAAAAGGCCCCACAAGCTCATCTTTGATGATACCAGCCCAAACCAGTACTCCACCTCCACCTTGCTGGCGTCTGAGTCGGACTGGAGCTCTCTGCCCTTTACCAATCCAGCCACGGGCCCATCCATCTGGCCCATCAAGACTCACTCTCATTTCATCAGTCCATAAAACCTTAGAAAAATCAGTCTTGAGATATTTCTTGGCCCAGTCTTGACGTTTCAGCTTGTGTGTCTTGTTCAGTGGTGGTCGTCTTTCAGCCTTTCTTACCTTGGCCATGTCTCTGAGTATTGCACACCTTGTGCTTTTGGGCACTCCAGTGATGTTGCAGCTCTGAAATATGGCCAAACTGGTGGCAAGTGGCATCTTGGCAGCTGCATGCTTGACTTTTCTCAGTTCATGGGCAGTTATTTTGCGCCTTGGTTTTTCCACACGCTTCTTGCGACCCTGTTGACTATTTTGAATGAAACGCTTGATTGTTCGATGATCACGCTTCAGAAGCTTTGCAATTTTAAGAGTGCTGCATCCCTCTGCAAGATATCTCACTATTTTTGACTTTTCTGAGCCTGTCAAGTCCTTCTTTTGACCCATTTTGCCAAAGGAAAGGAAGTTGCCTAATAATTATGCACACCTGATATAGGGTGTTGATGTCATTAGACCACACCCCTTCTCATTACAGAGATGCACATCACCTAATATGCTTAATTGGTAGTAGGCTTTCGAGCCTATACAGCTTGGAGTAAGACAACATGCATAAAGAGGATGATGTGGTCAAAATACTCATTTGCCTAATAATTCTGCACTCCCTGTATGCAAAAGAATGCAAGTAATACATGCTCATACATATATACATATAAAAAGACATGAATAATGAAGACAGTAAGCAGATGATGGACAAAGATATGCAATCAATAATAATTCCTAGGAATACCCTATCCATAAGAATGCAAATATATAGATAGATATATATACATAGGGGGATGATTTTAATGTCACATTATATCTTACATCAAGCATCGGTCTATTTCGAATGTATCAACCATTAGTCAGTATAGAAAAAGATAGTTAAATCTACTCTCAAACACTTTCGAAACGTACATTAAGATGAAGTATAAAGAGAGAACCTATACAAAGACTAATAATAGTACAACCATAGTTATTCATTTTCTCTTAGATTCCTCACTGACAAGATGAAACCAAATCTAAAGAATCTGGAAGAAGTGATAGGGTCTAGATGATATTAATCATTTCTGCCAATAATTGATAATGTCATACTCTGAGTTGAACCCCAATGGCACTAAACACCTGGTTTTAAAGATCCAATATATTTCTTGTTTGCAGAGTATGGAAAACTTGTCCCCACCCCTAGGTGGTGTTTTGATTTGTTCAATAGCCTGCCATTTAAAGTGAGTCACATCTTGTTGATGACAGTCTATGAAGTGTGAAGAGAGTGCTGAGCATTTTCGTTTACTAGTGATGTAAGACAGGTGCTCTTTGATACGTTTACCAACCTCTCTGGTGGTTCTCCCTGTGTATTGTTTTCTACACTGGGTACACTCAATAATGTAAATGACAAAGGTACTTTTGCAGTTTATGCATCCCTTTGTGTCATACTGTTCTCCTGTGACATGAGATCTAAATGTATTAGAGATGTTTAAGTGATCACATAATGTGCAAGTTTTCCGGCCACATTTATAGGTATTAAATAAATTAACCCCTAAACCTAAGTCTAACCCTAACCCTAACACCACCCTAACTTAAATATTATTTAAATTAATCTAAATAAATATTCCTATAATTAACTACATTATTCCTATTTAAAACTAAATACCTGTAAAATAAACCCTAAGATAGCTACAATATAACTAATAATTACATTGTAGCTATTTTAGGGTTTATATTTATTTTACAGGCAACTTTGTATTTATTTTAACTAGGTACAATAGCTATTAAATAGTTATTAACTATTTAATAGCTACCTAGCTAAAATAACTACAAAATTACCTGTAAAATAAATCCTAACCTAAGTTACAATTACACCTAAAACTACACTATCATTAAATAAATTAAATTAATTAACTACAATTACCTAACATTAAATAAAATTAACTAAAAATAACTAAAGTACAAAAAATAAAAAAATAAAAATTACAGAAAATAAAAAAATATTACAAGAAGTTTAATCTAATTACACCTAATCTAAGCCCCCTAATAAAATAAAAAAAGCCCCCCAAAATAATAAAATTCCCTACCCTAAACTAAATTACAAATAGCCCTTAAAAGGGCCTTTTGCGGGGCATTGCCCCAAAGTAATCAGCTCTTTTACCAGCCCTTAAAAGGGCTTTTTGCGGGGCATTGCCCCAAAGTAATCAGCTCTTTTACCTGTAAAAAAAATAAATACAATGCCCCCCCCCCAACATTACAACCCACCACCCACACACCTCTACTCTAAAACCCACCCGATCCCCCCTTAAAAAACCTAACACTACCCCCTTGAAGATCACCCTACCTTGAGCCGTCTTCACCCAGCCGGGCACAAGCGGTCATCCGATCCGTCCAGAAGTCTTTATCGAATCCGGGCAGAAGAGGTCCTCCAAGCAGCAGATGTCTTCATCCAAACGGCATCTGCTATCTTCAATCAACCGGAGCGGAGCCATCTTGAATCCAGCCGACGCGGAGCCATCCTCTTCTTCCGATGTCCTAACACTGAATGAAAGTTCCTTTAAATAACGTTATCCAAGATGGCGTCCCTCGAATTCCGATTGGCTGATAGGATTCTATCAGCCAATCGGAATTAAGGTAGGAAAAATCTGATTGGCTGATGTAATCAGCCAATCGGATTGAAGTTCAATCCGATTGGTTGATTGGATCAGCCAATAGAATGAGAGGTCAATTTCCTAGGGGTTAATAACTTTATGTAGGTGGCGGCAGTATAGGGGGCAGCAGATTAGGGGTTAATAGGTAAAATGTAGGTGGCGGTGGGGTCCGGGAGCGGCGGTTTAGGGGTTCATATATTTATTATAGTGGCGGCGGGGTCCGGGAGTGGTGGTTTAGGGGTTAATATATTTATTATAGTTGCGGTGGGGTCTGGGAGCGGCGGTTTAGGGGTTAATAAGTTATAGTGTGGGTGCTTAGTGACAGGCTAGCAAGAAAGCTGCAAAGAAGCCGATGAGCAGCGAGATCGATGACTGTCAGTGAACAACAGTCCGCTGCTCAGCTTGACAGCTTTCTTGATAACTTTGGCGAACGTATTCAGGTCCGCAGCGGCGATGTTAGGCGAGCTTAGGCGAGTGTATTGGGCCGGCGAATGCAGGTAAATACAGAGCTTCATAACTAGAGGTCTATATCTCTCATTGGTTGTGTGTTCTCCTCAGCTCTTATCCTTTTTGCATCCAAAGCCTGTTCCAAAATATAAGTGTTAGCTGGAAATACATGCCTGGATATAGTATTGGTTATGGGGGTTGCCATTTGCAATTTAGTTATGTTGGTAAGGTAATGTTTATCTAATGGGGTCATTTTCTAATATGGCATCATCCAGTGTTTTTTACTTCAAGCTCTTCACGCTGGGTAACACTGGCTTCATCATTTATGGTTTACAAATTCACTGGACTGGTTTGTAATTGAGGGAATTTGTGGTTCCTATAAGTGATGTATTTGAAAATGGTATTTTATTACCTGAAATATAGTGCAGTGACTATGGTATGTTATTACCTGAAATATAGTGCAGTGACTATGGTATGTTATTACCTGAAATATAGTGCAGTTACTATGGTATGTTATTACCTGAAATATAGTGCAGTTACTATGGTATGTTATTACCTGAAATATAGTGCAGTTACTATGGTATGTTATTACCTGAAATATAGTGCAGTTACTATGGTATGTTATTACCTGAAATATAGTGCAGTTACTATGGTATGTTATTACCTGAAATATAGTGCAGTGACTATGGTATGTTATTACCTGAAATATAGTGCAGTGACTATGGTATGTTATTACCTGAAATATAGTGCAGTGACTATGGTATGTTATTACCTGAAATATAGTGCAGTGACTATGGTATGTTATTACCTGAAATATAGTGCAGTGACTATGGTATGTTATTACCTGAAATATAGTGCAGTGACTATGGTATGTTATTACCTGAAATATAGTGCAGTAACTGTTAAAATGAAGTTGAGGTGGTCTACCGGTTGGATAGCCCTGGCTAAATTTACAGCATTCTTCCTTCCTAACATTGTAGTGACCATCCTTTTTACTATAATTGTTACACTTTATTATCCTGTCATTATAACTATTTATTTAACAACCAGAAGTAGGTCATTAGAGGATAGATTAAAGGGACACTAAAGTCAAAATCAAACTTTCAAGATTTAGCTGCAAACATTTTTATATGCACACTTTCTGAGGCACCAGCTCCTACTAAGCATGTGCAAGATTCACAAAATATGCTTCATTGCATTTTGTGATTGGCTGACTGTCATATTATGCAGTGGGAAGGAAAATGTAACTAACTTTAAAATTTTACAAAAAATAATGTACTACTCATTTGAAATTCAAACCAAGAGCTTTTACATTGTTTTTTTTTTATTATGAAATTATTGATTTTTGCAATTCTACTGTGTTTAGTTGTCATTGAACACTTTGAGCCAGGGGTGTCTCCTGAGAACCTCACTTGCATTTATGGAATGCCAGTGAGCAATTTCTAGAAATACTGCTAATTAAACAAGAAATATATTGGCCTAAATTAGCAGTGGAGTTAAGTTATTAGTCCTCCTATTCTGTGGCAGAACTGCCACATTCAAAACGGTCGCAGCTGTGACTGGACCCTGGAGATTTGCCACTGGGGGGGGGAGCCTGCCGTTCAGCGGATGCGATACGGGCCCTGTTGCTGCCTCCTGCAATTACTGTGTGTGCACAGTGCAGGCAGCCTCTCATTTGCATAGAGGTCCACGGTGATTGGGTCTCAGAGTATGCAGCGCGATGATGCCAGCGCTGTATGACTGTGAGTGACACTCTCAGGGGCCGATTTATCACATGTCCGAAAGACATTGTTGAATGCCGACAGCATACGCTGTTGGCATTTAACATTGCACAAGCAGTTCAGGTGAACTGCTTGTGCAATGCCACCCCTTGCACATTCGCGGGTATCAGTCAACCCAATCATACACGATCGGGTGGATTGATGTCTGCAGCCTCAGAGGCGGTGGACCAGTTAAGGAGCAGCGGTCTTAAGACTGCTGCTTCATAACTGCTTCAGTCAGTGAATGTGCCTGCCAGCACGCTATGAGTCATAGCGTGCTGGCAGGCACCTTCACTGACTGAAGCAGTTATGATATGAGCCATCATTTATCTTAGTCAGTTAGTCCCGTGGACTGCCTGCAGGCAGTGCGATATTTCTACATTGATGTTTTTTTAACTATATATTTATACCTATATATAGATGATTATTATACATATA